>NC_052332.1:36967269-37064769 GCF_016432855.1 Salvelinus namaycush | reverse complement strand
GGCTCTGGCAGATCCTGGCTGACTGGCGGCTCTAGCGGCTCCTGACTGACGGACGGCTCTGACGGCTCGGGACAGACGGGCGGCTCTAACGGCTCGGGACAGACGGATGGCTCAGAAGGCGCTGGGCAGACGGATGGCTCAGATGGCGCTGGGCAGACGGATGGCTCAGATGGCGCTGGGCAGACGGATGGCTCAGATGGCGCTGGGCAGACGGATGGCTCAGATGGCGCTGGGCAGACGGATGGCTCAGATGGCGCTGGGCAGACGGATGGCTCAGATGGCGTTGGGCAGACGGATGGCTCAGATGGCGTTGGGCAGGCAGGCGGCTCAGACGGCGCTGGGCAGACAAGCAGTGCAGGCGGCGTTGGGCAGACGGCCGACTCTGACCTGTTGAGGCGCACAGTAGGCCTGGTGCGTGGTGCCGGAACTGGTGGTACCGGACTGGAGACACGCACCTCAAGGCTAGTGCGGGGAGCAGGAACAGGGCACACTGAGTTCTCGAGGCGCACTATAGGCCTGGTGCGTGGTACCGGGACTGGTGGTACCGGGCTGAGGGCACGCACCTCAGGGCGAGTGCGGGGAGAAGGATCAGTGCGTACAGGGCTCTGGAGACGCACATGAGGCTTGGTGCGTGGTGCCGGAACTGGTGGTACCGGGCTGGGGACACGCATCTCAGGGCTAGTGCGGGGAGGAGGAACAGGACGTGCTGGACTCTGGAGACGCACATTAGGCCTAGTGCGTGGTGCCGGAACTGGTGGTACCGGGCTGGGGACACGCATCTCAGGGCTAGTGCGGGGAGGAGAAACAGGACGTACTGGACTCTGGAGACGCACAAAAGGCTTGGTGCGTGGTGCCGGAACTGGAGGACTGGTACGAGGGGCTGCTACAGGAGGTGCAGGACTAGGGAGGCGTACAGGAGGCCTGGTTCGTGGGACTGTCATTCCCAGACGGTTAGCACGCACCTCAGGACGAGCATGGAGAGCTGACTCAGGTAACATCACTTCCCGCACACGCTCTGTCGGGTGGATTTTGTGCCTCACGCACCAACACAGCAGCTCCCTCATTTCACTCTCCTCCAACCTCCCCAATAAATCCTTAACAGTCTCTGTATCATTTCCATTGCTCACCTCCAATATCAGCCCGACTGGCTCAGGTTCTTTCTTAGGGTCCTCACGGGTAGCACGGGAAGTTGACGCAGATCTCCTATCTGAACTCGCCACACTCCCCATGAGCCCCTCCCCAAGAAATTTTTGGCGTTTCCTCGAGGGCTGCCTACCGCGCCGTCGTGCTCCTTTCTCCAACTCCATAATCCTGTAACCCTCCTCGCACTGCTCTAGCGAATCCCAGGCAGGCTCCGGCACTTTCTCTGGATCGCACGCCCACCTGTCTATCTCTTCCCAGGTTGTTCTCCACTCATCCTTTTCCCGGGTCCATTCCTCCACTAAGCGCTGTTCCCTCCTTTCACGCTGCTTGGTCCTGGTTTGGTGGGTAATTCTGTCACGATCGTCTTGACTTGGAAGAGAGGACCAAAACGCAGCGTGTGAGAAATAAATTTTCTTTTTATTAGAGACGAGCAACGAACGAAACAAAACAACAAACAGACGACCGTGAAGCTATATAAACAAATGGTGCTGACACTGACCACTACACAATGACATAGACAATTACCCACAAACACCTAAAGCCTATGGCTGCCTTAAATATGGCTCCCAATCAGAGACAACAATAAACAGCTGTCTCTGATTGAGAACCAAATCAGGCAACCATAGACTTTCCTAAACACCTACACTGAACACAACCCCATACATACTACAAAACCCCCTAAACAATACACACACCCTAAACAAGACAAAACACACAAACATCCCCCATGTCACACCCTGACCTAACTAAACTAATAAAGAAAATCAATATAACAAAGGCCAGGGTGTGACAATATTACTATCAGCAACAGACACATAACAACTCAACAATGTTATATTACTATCAGCAACAGACACATAACAACTCAACAATGTTATATTACTATCAGCAACAGACACATAACTCAACAATGTTATATTACTATCAGCAACAGGCATAACAACGCAACAATGTTATATTATTATCAGCAACAGACACATAACTCAACAATGTTATATTACTATCAGCAACAGGCATAACAACGCAACAATGTTATATTATTATCAGCAACAGACACATAACTCAACAATGTTATATTATTATCAGCAACAGACACATAACTCAACAATGTTATATTACTATCAGCAACAGACATAACAACGCAACAATGTTATATTATTATCAGCAACAGACACATAACTCAACAATGTTATATTACTATCAGCAACAGACACATAACTCAACAATGTTATATTACTATCAGCAACAGACACATAACAACTCAACAATGTTATATTACTATCAGCAACAGACACATAACAACGCAACAATGTTATATTATTATCAGCAACAGACACATAACTCAACAATGTTATATTACTATCAGCAACAGACACATAACAACTCAACAATGTTATATTACTATCAGCAACAGACACATAACAACTCAACAATGTTATATTACTATCAGAAACAGACACATAACAACTCAACAATGTTATATTACTATCAGCAACAGACACATAACTCAACAATGTTATATTACTATCAGCAACAGACATAACAACGCAACAATGTTATATTATTATCAGCAACAGACACATAACTCAACAATGTTATATTACTATCAGCAACAGACACATAACTCAACAATGTTATATTACTATCAGCAACAGACACATAACTCAACAATGTTATATTACTATCAGCAACAGACACATAACAACTCAACAATGTTATATTACTATCAGAAACAGACACATAACAACTCAACAATGTTATATTACTATCAGCAACAGACACATAACTCAACAATGTTATATTACTATCAGCAACAGACACATAACTCAACAATGTTATATTACTATCAGCAACAGACACATAACTCAACAATGTTATATTACTATCAGCAACAGACACATAACTCAACAATGTTATATTACTATCAGCAACAGACACATAACAACTCAACAATGTTAAATTACTATCAGCAACAGGCATAACAACTCAACAATGTTATATTACTATCAGCAACAGACACATAACAACTCAACTTGACTTTTGACACTTCCATCCTAATATACCATCGTGTGTGTTTCGCAGAATGCCAAGAGGCATAGCTTGTCAATGGAAGAGGTGAGATCAGTCCCATGATTCACATCATTTAAGTTGGATTGATATTACTTCTCTTGGTCAATAAGAGTTTCATCATTTTTTGAATGATTGATTAAATGCTTGATTGATTGACATTGCATATCTGTAATTGTCACTTCCTCACTAACTCATGTTTCCCTCCTTCACTCACTCACTCTTCTTCTCTCTCTCTCTCTCTCTCTCTCTCTCTCTCTCTCTCTCTCTCCCCTTTCCCTTTCCCTACCTCTCTCCCATCTTTATCTTCCCCTCTCTCACTCTTCCTCTCTCCATCTCTCTGTCCCCTCACACCCCCTCCTCGTCGCCCCTCTCTCACTCTTCCACCCACACCCCCCTCCTCGTCGCCCCTCTCTCACTCTTCCACCCACACCCCCCTCCCCGTCGCCCCTCTCTCACTCTTCCACCCACACCCCCCTCCTCGTCGCCCCTCTCTCACTCTTCCACCCACACCCCCTCCTCGTCGCCGCTCTCTCACTCTTCCTCTCTCCATCTCTCTGTCCCCTCACACCCCCTCCTCGTCGCCCCTCTCTCACTCTTCCACCCACACCCCCCTCCTCGTCGCCCCTCTCTCACTCTTCCACCCACACCCCCCTCCTCGTCGCCCCTCTCTCACTCTTCCACCCACACCCCCCTCCTCGTCGCCTCTCTCTCACTCTTCCACCCACACCCCCCTCCTCGTCACCGCTCTCTCACTCTTCCTCTCTCCATCTCTCTGTCCCCTCACACCCCCTCCTCGTCGCCCCTCTCTCACTCTTCCTCTCTCCATCTCTCTGTCCACCCACACCCCCCTCCTCGTCGCCCCTCGCTCACTCTTCCACCCACACCCCCTCCTTGTCGCCGCTCTCTCACTCGTCCACCCACACCCCCCTCCTTGTCGCCCCACTCTCACTCTTCCTCTCTCCATCTCTCTGTCCCCTCACACCCCCCTCCTCGTCGCCGCTCTCTCACTCTTCCACCCACACCCCCCTCCTTGTCGCCCCACTCTCACTCTTCCTCTCTCCATCTCTCTGTCCCCTCACACCCCCCTCCTCGTCGCCCCTCTCTCACTCTTCCTCTCTCCATCTCTCTGTCCCCTCACACCCCCCTCCTCGTCGCCCCTCTCTCACTCTTCCTCTCTCCATCTCTCTCTCCATCTTTACCCCCTCCCTTCTTTGTCTCCATAGCGATGAGTCGCAGCATCGTACGACAGAGTAAGTTCCGGCACGTCTTCGGACAGGCGGGGAAGACGGAGCAGGGCTATGATGACATACGCGTTTCCAAGGTGACGTGGGACAGCTCGTTCTGTGCCGTCAACCCAAAGTTCCTGGCCGTCATTGTGGAGTCCAGCGGGGGCGGAGCCTTCCTCGTCCTGCCCCTCTCTAAGGTCAGTCAGCCCTTAAAGGGGCAATCTGGGATTCAAACAACAACAAAGTAGACACCCTGCCACTTTTTTTGGTAAACAGCTGAGGGATGGGGCTGAAGGTCAGTCAAACCTTAAAGGGGTATTCTGCAATTGCTACATCCATTTTTTTACTTATAAATTAATGACATATACCCATTGACTCTTGAAGAATATTACTTATAAATGGCTCATGACCTCAGTTCAACTGTCGTAGCCCATCAGAACTGAAAATATAAGCTTGTTTTACTCCAATGTTTGTAAACAAAGTAAATATTTTTTAAAAACACACCATATAGCCTCAAAACTATAATTTTGATATCATGGATGGTCTGTCCATGCATCCATAGCCGTCTATGAATTTGAGCGTGACATTTCTCCAGCCCCATCCCTCAGCTTTTTACAGAAACAGAGACAAGGTGGTGGCTTTTGTTATTGTTTCAACTGCTGATTGTCGCTTTATCTGTTTTTGACCTTTGCCTGTATATTTGAACTTATCCTGAAAGTAGTCTGTCATCCATGGTTCGGATTTGTTTCAAAAGCCACTACTAGTACTAATTTAACTTAATAGCCACTGCCAACCAAATGGGAGTGATAGGGAAAACTCAGGGACAAGTTCAAATCAACAAAACACAATGCACCGACATCGCACTGTACTTTACCTTTAAAAGTGATTTATGCTTCAGCTGTTATCCGTGTCATTTACAGCGGATGTGATCTCTGCTAAAGTCAGGGAAATGGCCTTTAAAAGTGATTTATGCTTCAGCTGTTATCCGTGTCATTTACAGCGGATGTGATCTCTGCTAAAGTCAGGGAAATGGCCTTTAAAAGTGATTTATGCTTCAGCTGTTATCCGTGTCATTTACAGCGGATGTGATCTCTGCTAAAGTCAGGGAAATGGCCTTTAAAAGTGATTTATGCTTCAGCTGTTATCCGTGTCATTTACAGCGGATGTGATCTCTGCTAAAGTCAGGGAAATGGCCTTTAAAAGTGATTTATGCTTCAGCTGTTATCCGTGTCATTTACAGCGGATGTGATCTCTACTAAAGTCAGGGAAATGGCCTTTAAAAGTCAAGTGCTGTGCGATGTCGGTTTGTTTGAATCCCAGCCTTGGTTTGAAGTTCCTTTAACACAATATTAACACAATATTTTGAACACGATGAGCTTTCTGTGTTGGGCAGTTGAATTGGACTGTGTTGTCAGATATATACATCTCTGGGAACTCCTATAGTCCAAGCTAAGTCTTAGTTCCCAGAGTGTGTTTTGTTAAAATGTCAGAGTGGTGTGTTACCTTTCTCTAGTCTAGCTGATATGCCTGATGGGAACAGCGTTGATTGTGTGGGCACGATTGAGGTCAATTCAAAAGTTATATATTCAGTCAATATTGTGTTTATGTGTGAGAGTTCACTTCTAATCAGTGGCATAACGCAGTTTCACAGGACCCTCCCGAGCAAGGACCCCCCCCCCTCAAAAATGTTTTATTTTTATAATTATTTTGCGGGATTTATTTTGCCATGGGGCATAGAGAACAATTTGCAAAGTTATAGCTAATGTCATGTTATTTCACACATTTTGTGAGAGAAAATGAATCCCCTCTCTACCCCCCCCCCCCCCCCCCCCCCTCTCCCCAAGTCTCACGTTTCGCCCTTCTCTCTAGGGCCAGATTCACCAAGTGTTTTCTTTGTGCACCAGTTTCTTTCCACGGGAAATACCACACAGAAACAATAGAACAAAAATAAATATGTTAAAAGGACACAAGGAAATCATCTAGATAGATAAGTATAGATAAACACAGTTTCATGCTTTTCTCACTCCCCTCTAAAACAAAATGACAGGTGGACACTTTGCACCTGGCGGGAGCCGCACATTTAGTCTGGCCTTAAGGACCCTGCTCTCTCCCTGGGATACACTGGAGGGGATTGTTCCTACCACCGACTGAAAGCTCAGACTAACTAACCACCTGTTTAGTAAAACCTGCCAAGACAAGACAGATACTTAGAGGATTTACAAAGTTCTAGACTGGTAAGATAATAGTTGCCATTCATTCAAGGTTTAGTTAGATGTTTACATTAGTGTTTGCCTCGTGATGAAGGCAGCTTGTTGTCTAAAAGTTAGCTAATTACAGTAATAGATGTATTGCATCGCAGCAGTAGAGTTCCAAGCAAGCTGCCTTGTTTTTCTGTCTGTGTTAATAACAGGGAACGTTTGGTGCCCTTCCTTGAGTGTCCTTGCTCGGGGAAGAATTCAGCTGGAACTCTGTTGAAGTTGTTGTTATCTGAGTTCTCGTGTGTTTCCCCAGAGCACAAAGCTCCCGATGTGTTACTGTCGGTTCTGCACAGGCCTTGCTCTCTTGGCAGTCTATCCACACACAGCAAGGTGTTACCTGAAGCAGGGTTTCCCTACCTTCACTTAGACAGGTCCCCCTGCCCTCTGCCTGAAGGCGTCCGCATGCTTCCCAGTCAAAACAGTTCGGAAGAGTTTGTGCATATACTGTGGTATGACGACATTTTGTAACGTTTTTGTTTGTTTTGGAATTCAGTCAAAAACGAACTGTTCGGCTTTTCGGGCAGACAACATTTTTTATTGAGGGAAGACGAAGTTCGGAGCCGAAGTCAACGCCCCATTGTCGGTGATTGGTCAACAGTAGGGATTCTTCAATAAAGTCTTTGTTGCACATTTTGGGGAATTTTCAGAGGTGGACACTTTCTGTGGGAATTAACGGGAATATATGGGAATTAACGGGAATATATGGGAATTAACGGAAATACACTGCTCAAAAAAATAAAGGGAACACTAAAATAACACATCCTAGATCTGAATGAATGAAATATTGTTCACTCTACCGGGGCTCCCGAGTGGCGCGGCGGTCTAAGGCACTGCATCTCAGTGCTAGAGGCGTCACTACAGACACCCTGGTTCCATTCCAGGCTCTATCACAACTGGACGTTATTGGGAGTCCCATACGGCGGTGCACAATTGGCCCAGCGTCGTCCGGGATTGGCCGTCATTGTAAATAATATTTTGTTCTTATCTGACATACCGAGTTAAATACAGGTTAAATAAATACATATAAAATAAGCGGTGACCACTGGACAGGGTTTTGGTGCCGGGGAACATCACATTAATGCAGACATATTCTGATCTCTGATACTGACAGTAAATCTGAACAACTGTCTGTCTATCTATTAGTGAAAAACAGACAGACAAAGAGAGTGAGGGGGAGAGAGAGTGAGAGAGGAAAGGAACACGGCCGCTACCTCGCTCTCCAACCAAGGTGAACTGAAGTTACTGAATATCCTCTTCACTTCAGAGTGAGGAGAGTTATATATATATATATTAGAGGGCTGGACAGACAGCGGGAAGAGGAGTGGGAGAGAGGGAGAGACATGGTTATATATTAGAGGGCTGGACAGACAGAGGGAAAAGGAGTGGGAGAAAGGGAGAGACATGGTTATATATTAGAGGGCTGGACAGACAGAGGGAAGAGGAGTGGGATAGTGGGAGAGAGACATGGTTATACTGTATATTAGAGGGCTGGATAGACAGAGGGAAGAGGAGTGGGAGAGAGACATGGTTATATATTAGAAGGCTGGACAGACAGAGGGAAGAGGAGTGGGAGAGAGGGAGAGAGACATGGTTATACTGTATATTAGAGGGCTGGATTAGACAGAGGGAAAAGGAGTGGGAGAGAGACATGGTTATACTGTATATTAGAGGGCTGGACAGACAGAGGGAAGAGGAGTGGGAGAGAGGGAGAGAGACATGGTTATACTGTATATTAGAGGGCTGGATAGACAGAGGGAAAAGGAGTGGGAGAGAGACATGGTTATACTGTATATTAGAGGGCTGGACAGACAGAGGGAAAAGGAGTGGGAGAGAGGGAGAGAGACATGGTTATACTGTATATTAGAGGGCTGATAGACAGAGGGAAAAGGAGTGGGAGAGAGGGAGAGAGACATGGTTATACTGTATATTAGAGGGCTGATAGACAGAGGGAAAAGGAGTGGGAGAGAGGGAGAGAGACATGGTTATACTGTATATTAGAGGGCTGGACAGACAGAGAGAAAAGGAGTGGGAGAGAGACATGGTTATACTGTATATTAGAGGGCTGGATTAGACAGAGAGAAAAGGAGTGGGAGAGAGACATGGTTATACTGTATATTAGAGGGCTGATAGACAGAGAGAAAAGGAGTGGGAGAGAGGGAGAGAGACATGGTTATATATTAGAGGGCTGGATAGACAGAGGGAAGAGGAGTGGGAGAGACACATGGTTATATATTAGAAGGCTGGACAGACAGAGGGAAGAGGAGTGGGAGAGAGACATGGTTATACTGTATATTAGAGGGCTGGATAGACAGAGAGAAAAGGAGTGGGAGAGAGACATGGTTATACTGTATATTAGAGGGCTGATAGACAGAGGGAAAAGGAGTGGGAGAGAGGGAGAGAGACATGGTTATATATTAGAGGGCTGGATAGACAGAGGGAAGAGGAGTGGGAGAGACACATGGTTATATATTAGAGGGCTGATAGACAGAGGGAAAAGGAGTGGGAGAGAGGGAGAGAGACATGGTTATATATTAGAGGGCTGGATAGACAGAGGGAAAAGGAGTGGGAGAGAGGGAGAGAGACATGGTTATATATTAGAAGGCTGGACAGACAGAGGGAAGAGGAGTGGGAGAGAGACATGGTTATACTGTATATTAGAGGGCTGGATAGACAGAGGGAAAAGGAGTGGGAGAGAGGGAGAGAGACATGGTTATACTGTATATTAGAGGGCTGGATAGACAGAGAGAAAAGGAGTGGGAGAGAGACATGGTTATACTGTATATTAGAGGGCTGATAGACAGAGAGAAAAGGAGTGGGAGAGAGGGAGAGAGACATGGTTATACTGTATATTAGAGGGCTGATAGACAGAGGGAAAAGGAGTGGGAGAGAGGGAGAGAGACATGGTTATATATTAGAGGGCTGGATAGACAGAGGGAAAAGGAGTGGGAGAGAGGGAGAGAGACATGGTTATACTGTATATTAGAGGGCTGATAGACAGAGGGAAAAGGAGTGGGAGAGAGGGAGAGAGACATGGTTATACTGTATATTAGAGGGCTGATAGACAGAGAGAAAAGGAGTGGGAGAGAGACATGGTTATACTGTATATTAGAGGGCTGATAGACAGAGAGAAAAGGAGTGGGAGAGAGACATGGTTATACTGTATATTAGAGGGCTGGATAGACAGAGGGAAGAGGAGTGGGAGAGAGACATGGTTATACTGTATATTAGAGGGCTGATAGACAGAGGGAAAAGGAGTGGGAGAGAGGGAGAGAGACATGGTTATATATTAGAGGGCTGATAGACAGAGGGAAAAGGAGTGGGAGAGAGGGAGAGAGACATGGTTATATATTAGAGGGCTGGACAGACAGAGGGAAGAGGAGTGGGAGAGACACATGGTTATATATTAGAGGGCTGGACAGACAGAGGGAAGAGGAGTGGGAGAGAGACATGGTTATACTGTGGATCCCGATACTCTTAATAAAGATGAGCAAAAATGACTATAAAATAAATGTAAATACTGAGCTATATTGTATGCTATTTAAAGAAAGTTGTATTATATTATTTTATACTAATAGAATTGCTCAGAGAAAGAGATTTTGTTCAACAAGTAATATATATATTTTTTATTTAAAGGTAGGTGTCAAAATTATTGACACCGCTGTTTTCAATACCTTTCAACACATCACCTTGTGAGGATAAAGGCACTGAGCTTTTTCCTCAAATGTTTTATGAGTTGGAGAACACATTGGGAGGAATCGTAGACCATTCCTCCATACAGAATCCTTCTAGGTCCTTGATATCCTTCGTCTGCACTGCTGCTCTACACTCTTCACTTCAAACCACAGGTTTTCAATGGGTTTCAAGTCCAGAGACTGAGATGGTCATTACAAAATGATGATTTTGTGTCCAATCAACCATTTCTTTGTAGATTTTGATGTGTGCTTGGGGTTATTGTCTTGCTGGAAAATCTACTTGTGGCCTAGTTTCAGCCTCCTGGCAGAGGCCACCAGGTTTTTGGCTAAAATGTCCTGGTACTAGGTACAGTTTGTGATGTCCTTGACCATAACATCAAAGATCCACCAACATATTTTACAGTAGGTTTGAGGTTATGATCTGCTCATGCATTCTCATTTTGACGCCAAACTCACCACTGGTCAAAGAGCTCTATTTCCATGTCATCCAACAAACGTAGACGCCTGAAGTTCACTAAGCGGCGTTGCCACTTGGATTGGAACCAGTGCTTTGGTCAGATGACATGAAAATAGAGCCCTTTGGCCACGCACACCAGTGGTGGGTTTGGCGTCCAAATGATTACTTGTTAAACAAAATATCTTTCTCTGGGAAATGGTAATGGTATAAAATAATATAATTTCCCCATTTTGTTGATACAATATAATTCAGTATCTGTATTATTTTATACAGTCTGTTTTGCTCATCTTTATCAAGGGTGCCAATCATTTCAGACCCCACTGTACATTAGAGGACTGGATAGTCAGTCTATATATATATCTGTGCTGCTCTCCATCCATCCTGCACAGGGTACGAGCCAGAAGAAAAACTCCCCTTTCAACACCTCATCAGACTGCTATAAATACACACCTCAGGAGGGTAGGATGTGTGTATGTATGTGCGTGTGCGTGTATACGTGCGTGGGTATATGTGTGATGGGGTTGAGAGACACGTTGTTCAAATTGACGGAACCGGAAGTGGTGAAATAGCACAGGAAGTGACATTATTGGTCAGGAATGCACATGTTCCTGGTGTGTGTTTCAGGCATGGCTAAAATAAAGAAGTGTAGTATGTGAAATGATGTATGAAGCGTTGTGTAATTATGGTTTGAGTTCAGTCTTTATTGTCAGTCCCGCTGTGCAGATTATCAGATGTTTAACATCTCAGGAACCACATCATTATTATATAGCTATCTTCTAAGATGTGGGGCATAACTTCTACATTTGTATTGCTGTTGCTAAAATGTAGAGTTTTTCTAACTAGAGTGTACACTGTGTATATTGCAGTGTAATGTGATGTTGTCTGCCTGTCTGTCCTGTCCTATGTTATGTAGATGGGTCGTCTGGATAAGAACCACCCGTTGGTGACTGGCCATACTGGGCCTGTCCTGGACATCGACTGGTGCCCTCACAACGACAACATCCTGGCATCCTGCTCAGAGGACACCACAGCCATGGTAAGGCTAGCAGCCTGTGTGTGTGTGTGTGTGTTATATCATAGGGAAACATTATAATGTATCAACTGTCAGTGTTTTTAAGAACTGGCCCTGGACTGCTGTTCATCTAATGAGCTGTTAAACCAAGGTCCTGACTGGTCCTGACTGACGTGGTCAGTAATGATCCCATGAGGAGTACTATAGTACTGTAGTGTGGGATGTTAGCCTCGGTGTCCTGCCTAAACCCCTCACTTATAACAAGGGCTGAGGACTCAGGCTTGGCGTGTGTGGGAGAATAGAAAGGTGGGTGGTGTTAGGGGGATGGCGTGTTAGGTGGAGGGAAGGGGTGCTGCCTGCAGAGGGGTGGGGTGTGGGCGGTCAAGGGGGGTGGTTGGGTTGTTGGGGTAACGGCTGGTTGGTATTTATAAACATGTGTTAACACAGCTCCCCTGAATACCCCTCTGCCTCATCCACCAATCAGATGACAGAGCCTCTCAGGATGAGCAGGGATGAGATATCAAAGCTGTGTGTGTGTGTGTGTGTGTGTGTGTGTGTGTGTGTGTGTGTGTGTGTGTGTGTGTGTGTGTGTGTGTGTGTGTGTGTGTGTGTGTGTGTGTGTGTGTGTGTGTGCGTGTGTGTTAGTGTGTGTGTGTGTGTGTGTGTGTGTGTGTGTGTGTGTGTGTGTGTGTGTGTGTGTGTGTAAGGAATGTGGTTTATCGGACCTAGTGCTACAGTCCACCAAGACCTTGCATCACAAGGGTAGCACAAGGACAAGTGTGTGTGTGTGTGTGTGTGTGTGTGTGTGTGTGTGTGTGTGTGTGTGTGTGTGTGTGTGTGTGTGTGTGTGTGTGTGTGTGTGTGTGTGAGTGTGTGCTTTCTTGCGTTCTGGTTTTATCAAAGAGGGAACGTGTTGATGCAAACAAGGGATTTTGTGATAAAGAACACATATCGTATATATTATAGTGAAATCAAGCTACAGGAGTAGACATCATATGATGATACAGTCAGTAAGATTCAAACCAGAGGTTCTGTCTTGTAGCGGCTGCTTGTGTGAACTAATGATGTACAGCACTGGCTGTTTATGATGCCATGTGTTACTATACTACTGTGTTCTGGAAATGGGATAGAGCATGGTGACAGACAGACAGACAGACAGACAGACAGACAGACAGACAGACAGACAGACAGACAGACAGACAGACAGACAGACAGACAGACAGACAGACAGACAGACAGACAGACAGACAGACAGACACAGACAGACAGACAGACTATATAGATAGACAGGATATTTTGATAGATAGGATATATAGATGGGATATATAGATAGATAGGATATATAGATAGATAGGATATAAAGATAGGATATATAGATAGATAGGATATATATATATAGATAGAATATATAGATAGATAGGATATATAGATAGATGGGATATATAGATAGGATATATATATAGATGGGATATATAGATAGGATATATATATATAGATAGAATATATAGATAGATAGCAGCTGTCCAGGCTTGACATTGTGACCAGAGAAGAAGGCCTTAGCTGTAATGTCATCCTTTGGATTTCACAGACAAAAAGACATGGCTTACTGAGCCAGCTAACTTGGCTATCATTAGAGTGTGATTATGTGTGTGTGAAGGGGGGAGAGAGTGTGTGTTTGTGTTTGAAAACACACACACACCAACAATTGGTGGGGGGGTTGGTTGGAGTAGCACATTTCATTTAATTAGTATGGAAAAATGTTCTTTAAGATATAGTACTGGAATTAGGTCATAGCAATGTTCTTTGTTTTCCCAATGTGTAACGGTATTATGTGTCCCCCTGTTCCCCTGTAGGTGTAACGTTGTATTGTGTCCATGTGTAGGTGTAACATTATTATGTGTCCCCCTGTATGATTAACATGTAACGGTATTATGTGTCCCCCTGTTCCCCTGTAGGTGTAACGTTGTATTGTGTCCATGTGTAGGTGTAACATTATTATGTGTCCCCCTGTATGTATAACATGTAACGGTATTATGTGTCCCCCTGTTCCCCTGTAGGTGTAACGTTGTATTGTGTCCATGTGTAGGTGTAACATTATTATGTGTCCCCCTGTATGTATAACATTGTATAACATTGTATTGTGTCCTTGTGTAGCTGTAACATTGTATTGTGTCCTTGTGTAGGTGTAACATTGTATTGTGTCACCATGTAGGTGTAACATTATTATGTGTCCCCATGTAGGTGTAACATTATTATGTGTCCCCATGTAGGTGTAACATTATTATGTGTCTCCCTGTAGGTGTAACATTATTATGTGTCCCCATGTAGGTGTAACATTATTATGTGTCCCCATGTAGGTGTAACATTATTATGTGTCCCCATGTAGGTGTAACATTATTATGTGTCCCCCTGTAGGTGTAACATTATTATGTGTCTCCCTGTAGGTGTAACATTATTATGTGTCCCCCTGTAGGTGTAACATTATTATGTGTCTCCCTGTAGGTGTAACATTGTATTGTGTCACCATGTAGGTGTAACATTGTATTGTGTCACCATGTAGGTGTAACATTATTATGTGTCTCCCTGTAGGTGTAACATTATTATGTGTCCCCATGTAGGTGTAACATTATTATGTGTCCCCCTGTAGGTGTAACATTATTATGTGTCCCCCTGTAGGTGTAACATTATTATGTGTCCCCCTGTAGGTGTAACATTATTATGTGTCCCCATGTAGGTGTAACATTATTATGTGTCTCCCTGTAGGTGTAACATTATTATGTGTCCCCATGTAGGTGTAACATTATTATGTGTCCCCATGTAGGTGTAACATTATTATGTGTCTCCCTGTAGGTGTAACATTATTATGTGTCCCCATGTAGGTGTAACATTATTATGTGTCTCCCTGTAGGTGTAACATTATTATGTGTCTCCCTGTAGGTGTAACATTGTATTGTGTCACCATGTAGGTGAAACATTATTATGTGTCCCCCTGTAGGTGTAACATTATTATGTGTCCCCCTGTAGGTGTAACATTGTATTGTGTCACCATGTAGGTGTAACATTATTATGTGTCACCATGTAGGTGTAACATTGTATTTTGTCACCATGTAGGTGTAACATTGTATTGTGTCACCATGTAGGTGTAACATTATTATGTGTCACCATGTAGGTGTAACATTATTATGTGTCTCCCTGTAGGTGTAACATTGTATTGTGTCACCATGTAGGTGTAACATTATTATGTGTCTCCCTGTAGGTGTAACATTATTATGTGTCCCCCTGTAGGTGTAACATTATTATGTGTCTCCCTGTAGGTGTAACATTATTATGCGTCTCCCTGTAGGTGTAACATTATTATGTGTCCCCATGTAGGTGTAACATTATTATGTGTCCCCCTGTAGGTGTAACATTATTATGTGTCACCATGTAGGTGTAACATTATTATGTGTCCCCCTGTAGGTGTAACATTATTATGTGTCCCCCTGTAGGTGTAACATTATTATGTGTCCCCCTGTAGGTGTAACATTGTATTGTGTCACCATGTAGGTGTAACATTATTATGTGTCCCCATGTAGGTGTAACATTATTATGTGTCCCCATGTAGGTGTAACATTATTATGTGTCCCCATGTAGGTGTAACATTATTATGTGTCTCCCTGTAGGTGTAACATTGTATTGTGTCACCATGTAGGTGTAACATTGTATTGTGTCACCATGTAGGTGTAACATTATTATGTGTCCCCCTGTAGGTGTAACATTATTATGTGTCCCCATGTAGGTGTAACATTATTATGTGTCCCCATGTAGGTGTAACATTATTATGTGTCCCCATGTAGGTGTAACATTATTATGTGTCCCCCTGTAGGTGTAACATTGTATTGTGTCACCATGTAGGTGTAACATTATTATGCGTCTCCCTGTAGGTGTAACATTATTATGTGTCCCCATGTAGGTGTAACATTATTATGTGTCCCCCTGTAGGTGTAACATTATTATGTGTCCCCCTGTAGGTGTAACATTGTATTGTGTCACCATGTAGGTGTAACATTATTATGTGTCACCATGTAGGTGTAACATTATTATGTGTCCCCCTGTAGGTGTAACATTATTATGTGTCCCCCTGTAGGTGTAACATTATTATGTGTCCCCCTGTAGGTGTAACATTGTATTGTGTCACCATGTAGGTGTAACATTATTATGTGTCCCCCTGTAGGTGTAACATTGTATTGTGTCACCATGTAGGTGTAACATTATTATGTGTCCCCATGTAGGTGTAACATTATTATGTGTCCCCCTGTAGGTGTAACATTGTATTGTGTCACCGTGTAGGTGTAACATTGTATTGTGTCACCATGTAGGTGTAACATTATTATGTGTCCCCCTGTAGGT
This sequence comes from Salvelinus namaycush, assembly GCF_016432855.1. NCBI lineage: Eukaryota > Metazoa > Chordata > Actinopteri > Salmoniformes > Salmonidae > Salvelinus > Salvelinus namaycush. Next base: position 37,048,522 of record NC_052332.1, on the reverse strand, counting down.
GTAACATTATTATGTGTCCCCATGTAGGTGTAACATTGTATTGTGTCACCATGTAGGTGTAACATTATTATGTGTCCCCCTGTAGGTGTAACATTGTATTGTGTCACCATGTAGGTGTAACATTATTATGTGTCCCCATGTAGGTGTAACATTATTATGTGTCTCCCTGTAGGTGTAACATTATTATGTGTCCCCATGTAGGTGTAACATTATTATGTGTCCCCATGTAGGTGTAACATTATTATGTGTCCCCATGTAGGTGTAACATTATTATGTGTCTCCCTGTAGGTGTAACATTATTATGTGTCTCCCTGTAGGTGTAACATTATTATGTGTCCCCCTGTAGGTGTAACATTGTATTGTGTCACCATGTAGGTGTAACATTATTATGTGTCACCATGTAGGTGTAACATTATTATGTGTCCCCCTGTAGGTGTAACATTATTATGTGTCTCCCTGTAGGTGTAACATTGTATTGTGTCACCATGTAGGTGTAACATTGTATTGTGTCACCATGTAGGTGTAACATTATTATGTGTCCCCCTGTAGCTGTAACATTGTATTGTGTCCTTGTGTATGTGTAACATTACTATGTGTCCCCCTGTAGGTGTAACATTGTATTATGTCAATGTGTAGGTGTAACAATAGAATGGGTGTCTCCATTCAAGTTAATGATGGCATAATGGGTGGACTGGCGGCCATGTTTGGGTGTACCCATAGGAGCAAAGCAGGAAGTAAAAGCTACAGTAGGTTGAAGACATAGAGAATGATAGAGGCCTCTAGTGGCCAAAAGACCGTTATAGCATGGGCTGTGCCATTGAGGACTTCCACCATGGCATATATCATTATATTATATTATTAAAGTAGTCAAAGTAGTCAACTGGGATGGGATTCCTATGGGTTATAGCCTAAATGGCGCGGCCCATGCTGTCACAGACGCTATAATGGCACAGATATAAAAGTGAGTCCTCTATCGATCTCTATGGTTGAAGATGACTAAGGTTAAGACAACGAGACCTCTCATCCAATGGGTTTTGAGAGGGAGGCGAGAAAGGAGGAGAGAAGACGCGAGGAATATGCAATTGAGATTCTCCCGTTTGTTACCTTCAGCCGAGAGTAAAAGCAGGAAGTCAATCTGTGCTGTAATTTGTTGAATCAACTCAACTGACATTACAAAAATGAGCCACATCAGTTAGCATCAATAGAATGAACATTCTACATTGACGTTTACATTTTTGCATCACAAAACCAAGCAGCCATTTGCGAATGTACCCGTGATACTGTATATAATGACGAGCTGATCTCCGCCTTAACAATGGGAGACGTTGTCCCAAATAGCGGGGAGGCAGGTGATCTGCTTATCGCTACATTCCCGCGTAGACAAATTTTGACGGGAGGGGATCCTCTTCGCGCCGCCTCTTCCTCACTGCTATGAGTCAACTCATACATAAATATAGATATGGCATATCTCCATGAGTCTACCAGTCAAATTGCCAGGCTTAGAGGGTCCAAGACCGTTCTAGTTATTCTATTTCTATGGGTGTAACGTTGTTATGTGTCATCCTTTAGGCGTGTAATGTTATATTGTTGGGTGAAGTTTGTATATTCACTCTGGCTATCTACTCCGATTTCAGAGCACTCTCATCTAACTGCCTGGAGCGCAGAATAACTGATTCATTTACGAACGCTCAACACCCGTTGAATATGGCCGGTGCCAGTAAATGTCGGCCCCCAAAAAATAGTAATTCAATTGTTGCCAGCAGCACAGTTACAGTCACCAACACTCTGGAAAACATGAAAACAGCCTAACCGGCTCTGCTAGGGTGAGTAAAATGGTCAGAGTGAGGTGTTCTCTCATTTGTGTCTGGAAATAGCTAGCCAACGTTAGCCAGTTAGCTTGGGTGCTTGACTGTCGTGCTAGGATTAACGCTACTCCTCGGCCAGAGCGTCCAGTGTTGCCTCTGAACACTATGAGAGCAAATGCTCTGAATTTGCGAACACCCAGAGCGCACTCTGAGCGCACTCCAGATTGAATTTACGAACACACCCATTGTGTCCTCCTGTAGGTGTAACATTGTATTGTGTCCCCTTATTCATGGCTTGCACATTTCGTCACAATATTGTTTGTAACAATCGTTTTAGGACTGATGCCTGACTGAGCATTCTATTCAATGCATTGTCAATTGGCACTGATGAATATTTCATCAAAAATGCATTACTGTGGCTTGGAAATACAATAACATTTCTAAAGGAGACAGATAATTATAGGAAAACCTTTTGCCATTGTGATGTTGCCAGATTGACTTTAGATGCAGTACAACGTTAGCTAGCTAGCTATGATTGAGGAGAGACCAATCGGATGTTCGTGCTCCCAGCAAGGCTTACATTAGCTAGCTATTTCTGACAAACATCGCTAGCTAATGACAACATTGCCATCTGTCTGAAGTAAATTTGACGGCATGATAATGAGGGCAAAGTTGTTTCCTACTAAATATTTGCCTACTTTAGCAAAGTTATTGTATTTCCAGGCAAAACAGTCATTAGCCTGCGTTAGCCTCCATTAGCCTCCATTAGCCTGCGTTAGCCTGCGTTAGCCTCTGTTAGCCTGCGTTAGCCTCCGTTAGCCTGCGTCAGCCTCTGTTAGCCTCCATTTAAAATGACCGGGCTTATCCTGACTGTTGGGCACTACTATGGCGGATACACGGCTTGAGAAAGTTCAGAACAATGGTATGACGTGACCAAGTGTTGGAGGTGCAACCTATAGGTGTAACGTTGCTTTTTTCTCCCCTCTAGGTGGAACATTATTTTGTGTTCTTCTATAGGTGTAATGTCTTTTTGTGTCTCCCTGTAGTTGTTAAGTTATATTGTGTCCCCCTGCAGGTGTGGCAGATCCCTGACCAGATGGGGACCCGGCCCATATCAGAGCCCATCGTGGTCCTGGAGGGACACTCCAAACGCGTCGGCATTGTCACCTGGCACCCCACCGCACGCAATATACTACTCACTGCAGGTACACACAGACACACACACACACACACACACACACACACAGACAGACAGACAGACAGACAGACAGACAGACAGACAGACAGACAGACAGACAGACAGACAGACAGACAGACAGACAGACAGACAGACAGACATACAGATACAGATACACACACACACGATCATGCACTCACTTACACACTTTCTCACCCTCCTCCCTCCCTACCCCCAGGCAGTGATAACCTGATAATAATCTGGAACGTGGGAACTGGCGAGGCCCTCATCTCCATGGACGACCACCCAGACCTCATCTACAACGTCAGCTGGAACCGTAACGGCAGCCTGTTCTGCACCACCTGTAAAGACCGACGCCTCCGTGTGTGTGACCCCCGCAAGAGAGAGGTGGTCGCGGTGAGTTGGTGAATGGGGGAGCTGGGAGGGGAAGAGATTAAGATGACGGGGTAAGAGAGAGGTGGTCGCGGTGAGTTGGTGAATGGGGGATCTGGGAGGGGAAGAAATTAAGATGACGGGGTAAGAGAGAGGTGGTCGCAGAGAGGTCAAAGGTCACAGTTTCCCAGACCTAGTCTCTGTACTCAAAGTGAGTGATTCTTATTTACAATGACGGCATGGCAAAAGGCCTCCAGTGGAGACGGGGGATAATAACAAAACAAAAAAACTATGGAAGACAAAATGGACAACACAGACAGAAGACACAGGCAACAGCACATATACAACAGCAAACGAACAGTGGAATTGTGTGTGTGTGTGTGTGTCCGTGCAGGCATGTGTGTGTGTGAAGTAAAACAACATACTTCCTTACATAAGGCAACGCAAACTAGTGACATTGGGTGACAACTACACAGAACAAAAAAGAGGTGTGTGTGTGTGTGTGTGTGTGTGTGTGTGTGTGTGTGTGTGTGTGTGTGTGTGTGTGTGTGTGTGTGTGTGTGTGTGTGTGTGTGTGTGTGTGTGTGTGTGTGTGTGTGTGTGTGTGTAAGTAAAGAAATAAAATAAAGAAAAGTAAAGAAATAAAACAACAGTAAAAAGACACTTGAAAAATGAGTAGCAAGGCTATATACAGACACCTGTTAGTCAGGCTGATTGAGGTAGTATGTACATGTAGATATGGTTAAAGTGACTGTGCATATATGATGAACAGAGTAGCAGAAGCGTAAAAAGAGGGGGTGGTGGGACACAATGCACAATGCCCGGTTAGCCAATGTGCGGGAGCACTGGTTGGTCGAGCGATTTAGGTAGTATGTACATGAATGTATAGTATATACACTATATATACAAAAGTATGTGGACACCCCTTCAAATTAGTGCATTCGGCTATTTCAGCCACACCTGTTGCTGACAGGTATATAAAATTGAGCACACAGCCATGCAATTTCCATGGACAAACATTGTCAGTAGAATGGCCTTACTGAAGAGCTCAGTGACTTTCAACGTGGCACCGTCATAGGATACTGTCTTTACAAGTCAGTTCGTCCATTTTTTTTCCTGCTGTAGATGCCTCGGTCAACTGTAAGTGTTGTTATTGTGAAGTGGAAATGTCTAGGAGCAACAACGGCTCAGCATCGAAGTGGTAGGCCACACAAGCTCACAGAACGGGACCGCCGAGTGCTGAAGCATGTAGCTCGTAAAAATCGTCTGTCCTCAGTTGCAACACTCACTACCGAGTTCCAAACTACCTCTGGTAGCAACGTCAGTCAATGCTACAGCATACATTCTAGACGATTCTGTGCTTCCAACTTTGTGGCAACAGTTTGGTGAAGGCTCTTTCCTGTTTCAGCATGACAATGCCCCCAGGCACAAAGCGAGGTCCATACAGAAATGGTTTGTCGAGATCTGTGTGGAAAAACTTTACTGGCCTGCACAGAGCCGTGACCTCAACTCCATCGAACACCTTTGGGATGAATTGGAACACCGACTGCGAGCCAGGCCTAATCGCCGAACATCAGTGCCCGACAACACTAATGCTCTTGTGGCTGAATGGAAGAAAGTTCCTGCTGCAATGTTCCAACATCTAGTGGAAAACCTTCCCAGAAGAGTGGAGGCTGTTATAGCAGCAAAGCGGGGGACCAACTCCATATTAATGTCTATGATTTTGGAATGAGATGTTCGATGAACAGGTGTCCACATACTTTTGGTCATGTAGTGTATATATAAATATTTATACTCCATTGCGCAATCTATATTATATATTTTTATATTTCTTCATTCCATTCTTTTACTTGTTGATTTGTGTGTATTGTTGTGTATTGTTAGATATTACTGCATTGTTGGAGCTAGGAACACAAGCATTTAGTGTAACCACCATTTGCAGCACGACACATCTCCTTCGCATTGAGTTTATCAGCTGTTGGTTGTGGCCTTTGAAATGTTGTCCCACTCCTCTTCTGTCGTACACGTCGATCCAGAGCATCCCAAACATGCTCATTAGGTGACATGTCTGGTGAGTATGCAGGCCATGGAATAACTGGGACATTTTCAGCTTCCAGGAATTTCGTACAGACCTTTGCGACATGGGGCTGTACATTATCATGCTGAATGAGGTGATGGCGGCGGATGAAAGGCACAACAATGGGCCTCAAGATCTCGTCACGGTATCTCTGCATTCAAATTGCCATCGATAAAATGCAATTGTGTTTGTTGTTCATAGCTTATGCCTGCCTGCCCATACCATAACCCCACCACCACCGTGGGGCACTCTGTTCACAACGTTGACATCAGCAAACTTCTCGCCCACACAATGCCATACACGCTACGCTGTCTACCATCTGCCCAGTACAGTTGAAACTGGGGTTAATCCATGAAGACCACATTTCTCCAGCGTGACAGTGGCCATCGAGGGTGAGCATTTGCCCACTGAAGCCGGTTACGACGCCAAACTGCAGTCAGGTCAAGACCCTGGTGAGGACGACGAGCACTCAAAAAAACTTCCCTGAGATGGTTTCTGACAGTTTGTGCAGAACTTTTTCAGTTGTGCAAACGCACATTTACATTAGCTGTCCGGGTGGCTGGTGTCAGATGATAAGGCAGGTGAAGAAGCCAGATGTGGAGGTCCTGGGCTGGCATGTTTGCACGTGGTCTGCAATGTGAGGCCGGTTGGACGTACTGCCAAATTATCTAAAACAACGTTGGAGGCGGCTTATGGTAGAGAAACAAACATTAAATTATCTGGCAACAGTTCTGGTGGACATTCCTGCAGTCAGCATGCCAATTGCACACTTCCTCAAAACTTGAGACATCTGTGGCATTGTGTTGTGTGACATAACTGCACATTTTAAAGTGGCCTTTTATTGTCCCCAGTACAAGGTGCACCTGTGTAATGATCATGCTTTTTAATCAGCCTCTAGATATGCCACAAGTGTCAGGTGGAGGGATTATCTTGGCAAAGGAGAAATGCTCACTAACAGTAATGTAAACAAATTTGTGCACAAAATTTGAGATAAATAAGCTTTTTGTTTATATAGAACATTTCTGGAATCTTTTATTTCAGCTCATGATACATGGGACCAACACTTTACATGTTGCATTTATATTTTTGTTCAGTGTAGATATTTAGTCCAAATCGTGCAGGCCTAGCCTCAATGGGACTGCTTGTGCTTTCACAGAAGCCATGATGAGCCCTCTTTCTACCAAGATGGGTGCTCTGTACTCTGTTAGTGATGTCTGTCTTGTCCGTTCGGTCCAATAGGAGAGGATGGCTCCACACGACGGGATCCGACCGATGAGGGCCATCTTTACCAGAGACGGAAACCTGTTCACTACCGGCTTCACCAGGATGAGTCAGAGAGAGCTGGGCTTGTGGGACCCGGTAACACACACAGACAAATACACACGAGCACACACAAATACACACACACACACACACACACACAGTCAACACATATGGACACACATGCATGCACCCTCACTCGTAATTCCTCGTCAGGACAGTGAACATCGGTCCAATGAATTCCTCTCGTCCCTCTTCTCTCATCTTGTCCTTCTTTGCTTTGTTCCTACCAGACAAGTTTTGAGGAGCCTATTGCACTGCTGGAGTTGGACACAAGTAACGGTGTGTTGTTACCTTACTACGACCCAGACACCAACATGGTTTACCTCTGTGGAAAGGTATAAACACACACACACACACACACACACACACACACACACACACACACACACACACACACACACACACACACACACACACACACACACACACACACACACACAGTAACAGTATTATCCATTACCTTGATACTACTACTGTAAATCCTCCCCTCCCCTCTCCTTTCTTCCTCTCCCCCTCTCCTTTCCTCCTCTCCCCTCATCCTTTCCTCCTCTCCCCTCCCTTCTTCTCCCCTCTCCTTTCCTCCTCTAACCTCCCCTCCCCTCTCTTCTACTCACTCCTCCCCTCCTCTCTAGGGGGACAGTAGTATCCGGTACTTTGAGATAACAGAGGAGCCTCCCTATGTCCACTACCTCAGTACCTTCAGCAGCAAGGAGCCTCAGAGGGGGATGGGCTTCATGCCTAAGAGAGGGGTGGACGTCAGCAAGTGTGAGATCGCCAGGTAGGAAACTGAGCACACACACACGCACAGACACACACGGACGCACGCACACACACACTCCCAATCAGGGATGGACATTACGCACAGGTATATGCAATGCAATTTCGATTCCTTTTGGAAACAAAACAAGTTTTATAAGGAAGATGGGATCCACCCAAATCATTTGGGTTCCTGGATCCTTTCACAGCATTATAAGGCTGCGTTGAGACAATGACTTATCAATGACCCAAGTCCAGCTTAGATAATCCCTACCATTGTGACGCTGTGTTGTCATAATGCTTCAGCAAATGTACATTATCCCAGGGGCGTTGGTAGACACAATGTAAGTAACCTAATTTATGTCCCTCTAACAGCCCTGAATGCCTCTGCTGATCCTACAGCTATTGTATGCAGTAATCATGTGCCTATGAATCAAATGTATACTGTTAGCACTGAGGCAGTGTGCCCTAGTAGGAAGTCCACTGTGTGCAGCTCATCCTGCACTAACATAAATAACATGAGAATATCTACTTTTGATAAGCTTCCCAGCAAAGCAATGAAAACAATCAAGCATCCCGGAAGAAAAGTGCTCAAAATAGCCCACGTTAACATATATAGCTTAAGAAGCAAGGTTCATGAAATCAATCATTTGCTAGATGACATTCATATTCTATCTCGGATACTCACTTAGATAATACCTTTGATGATACAGTGGTAGCAACACACGGTTATAAGATCTACAGAAAAGACAGAAATGCCAATGGTGGAGGTGTTACTGTTTATATTCAGAACTACCTTCCTGTAAAACTTAAAGAGGATCTCATGTTAAATACGGTAGAAGTAATATGGCTACAGGTTCATCTGCCTCACCTAAAGCCCATTCTGATGGGAAGCTGCTATAGAACACCAAGTGCTAACAGTCAGTATCTGGATAATATGTGAAATGCTTGATAATGTATGTGATATCAACAGAGAGGTATATTTTCTGGGTGATTTAAATATTGACTGGCTGCCCACTCAAGAAAAAGCTTCAAACTGTAACCAGTGCCTGCAACCTGGTTCAGGTTATCAATCAACCTACCAGGGTAGTTACAAACAGCACAGGAATGAAATTATCAACATGTATTGATCACATCTTTACTAATGCTGCAGATATTTGCTTTAAAGCAGTATCCAGATCCATCGGATGTAGTGATCACAATATAATAGCCATATCTAGGAAAACTAAAGTTCCAAGGGCTGGGCCTAATATGGTGTATAAGAGGTCATGCAAGAAGTTTTGTAGTGAAAACTATGTTGTTGATGTAAATAATATTTGTAGGTCTGTGGTGTGTAATGAGGAGCAACCAGACGCTGCACTTGATACATTTATGAAATGTCTTATTCGAGTTATTAATAAGCATGCACCCATTGGGGCGACAGGTGGCCTAGTGGTTAGAGCGTTGGACTAGTAACCGAAAGGTTGCAAGATCGAATCCCCGAGCTGATAAGGTAAAAATCGGTCGTTCTGCCCCTGAACAAGGCAGTTAACCCACTGTTCCTAGGCCGTCGTTGTAAATAAGAATTTGTTCTTAACTGACTTGCCTATGTCACGCCCTGACCTTAGATATCTCTGTTTTCTATATATTTTGGTTAGGTCAGGGTGTGACTAGAGTGGGTACTCTAATGTTGTATGTCTAGGGTTTTGTATGTCTAGGGTTTTGTATTTCTATGTTGGCCTGATATGGTTCCCAATCAGAGACAGTTGTTTATCGTTGTCTCTGATTGGGGATCATATTTAGGCAGCCCTTTTTCCCACTTTCTGTCGTGGGATCTTGTTCTATGTGTAGTTGCCTGTCAGTACTCATTTGTATAGCTTCACGTTTCATTTTTGTTATTTTGTTAGTTTGTTCAGTGTTCATTCTTTTAATAAATAAGAATGTACGCATACTACGCTGCGCCTTGGTCTGATCCTTATAACGAACGTGACACCTGATCGAATCCTCGAGCTGACAAGGTAAAAATCTGTCGTTCTGCCCCTGAACAAGGCAGTTAACCCACTGTTCCAAGGCCGTCATTGTAAATAAGAATTTGTTCTTATTAACTGACAGCCTAGTTAAATAAAGGTTCAATAAATAATACTTTTTAAAAAATGACTGTAAAAACAGCTAAATCCCAGTGGATTGATGAGGAATTGAAAAAATTGTATGTTTGAGAGGGATGAGGTAAAGGAATGGCGAATACGTCTGGCTGCACAACCGATTGGCAAACGTATTGAGAAATGATGTGACTAAACTGAACAAAAAGAAGAAACTACACTATGAAACAAAGATAAATTACATAAAGAATGATAGTAAAAAGCTTTGGAGCACCTTGAATTACATTTTGGGGAAAAAGTCAAACTCAGCTCCATCATTCATTGAATCAGATTCCTCACAAAACCGACTGATATTGCCAACTACTTTAATGATTTTTTCATTGGCAAGATTAGCAAACGCTGACACTACACATCCAAGTATAACTGACCAAATTATGAAAGACAAGCATTGTAATTTTAAATTCTGTAAAGTGAGTGTGGAAGAGGTGAAAATGTTTCATCAACAATGACAAGCCACCGGGGTCTGACAACTTGGATGGAAAACTACTGAGGATAATAGCGGACGATATTGCCTCCTATTTGCCACATCTTCAATCTAAGCCTACAAGAAAGTATGTGCCCTCAGGCCTGGAGGAAAGCAAAAGTAATTCTGCTCTGCTACTACTGTTCAGTCGTGTGGTCAGGTGCCACAAAAAGGGACTTAGGAAAATTGCAATTGACTCAGAACAGGGCAGCACGGCTGGCCCTTGGATGTACACAGAGAGCTAACATTAGTAATATGCATGTCAATCTCTCCTGGGTCAAAGTGGAGGAGAGATTGAATTCATTACTACTTGTATTTGTGAGTGGTATTGACATGTTGAATGCACCGAGCTGTCTGTTTGAACTACTGGTGCACAGCTCAGACACCCATGCATACCCCACAAGACATGCCACCAGAGGTCTCTTCACAGTCCCCACGTCCAGAACAGACTATGGGAGGCGCACCGTACTACATAGAGCCATAATTACATGGAACTATTCTACATCAAGTAACTGATGCAAGCAGTAAAAATGTGAGTTAACCCTTGTGTAGTCTTATCATTCTGTATACTCCCCTTGTCCTAAGGGTCAAAAATTACCCACCTTCACTTAAACCCCTAAAATAAAGCAGCTTAATTGAACTTTAAACCCCAAATCTATTTTGCATGAAGAAACAACCTGTCATTCATCACAAACCTTGTGAATATCTGTGTTTTCCCTCGTCACAATGCAGAAAGACTGCATTTAATCAGTGGACACCACTCGTTTTTATTACAACACACCTGTCATAATTGTTTTATTTTCTAAAGTAGAGGTTTAATATTATTGCTAAATGTACTGCATAGGTGTAAACATACATTTTATTAGCAAGAGACAGCACTTGTATAGCCTAAGAAAGTAGCAGAAATGTGCAGAAAGTAGTTTTGAATGCATTTTATTGAAGGGAAACAATAACAGTCTTGAACTTTTTTGGCAACATAGTGATATATTCTTATATACTGTACAATTCGTTTTTTTAATTGTATAACTGCCTTCATTTTGCTGGACCCCAGGAAGAGTAGCTGCTGCTTTGGCAGGAACTAATGGAGATCCATAATAAACCCCAGGAAGAGTAGCTGCTGCTTTGGCAGGAACTAATGGGGATCCATAATAAACCCCAGGAAGAGTAGCTGCTGCTTTGGCAGGAACTAATGGAGATCCATAATAAACCCCAGGAAGAGTAGCTGCTTCTTTGGCAGGAACTAATCGAGATCCATAATAAACCCCAGGAAGAGTAGCTGCTGCTTTGGCAGGAACTAATGGAGATCCATAATAAACCCCAGGAAGAGTAGCTGCTGCTTTGGCAGGAACTAATGGAGATCCATAATAAACCCCAGGAAGAGTAGCTGCTGCTTTGGCAGGAACTAATGGAGATCCATAATAAACCCCAGGAAGAGTAGCTGCTGCCTTGGCAGGAACGAATGGGGATCCATAATAAACCCCAGGAAGAGTAGCTGCTGCCTTGGCAGGAACGAATGGGGATCCATAATAAACCCCAGGAAGAGTAGCTGCTGCCTTGGCAGGAACGAATGGGGATCCATAATAAACCCCAGGAAGAGTAGCTGCTGCCTTGGCAGGAACGAATGGGGATCCATAATAAACCCCAGGAAGAGTAGCTGCTGCCTTGGCAGGAACGAATGGAGATCCATAATAAAAACAAATACAAACATGTGTAGGCTTAGCTGAGCAGGGTAATGTGAGAGTATTTGTTGTGGCTGTTCTCTGACTCCAACCCTGTTCTCCAGGTTATATAAGCTTCATGACAAGAAGTGTGAGCCCATCGCCATGACAGTACCTAGAAAGGTAAGCCTCTATCTCTTTCCCTCTCCCCCTCTCCCCCTCTCCCTCTCTCCCTCCCTATATTTACAGCTTGTTAAAACTTTCCCTCCCTCTCTTCCCCCTCTCCTCCACATCACTCTCTCTCCCCTTCCTACCCCTAACCTCTCTCTCTCTCCCCTCCTCCCTCTCTCTCTCCATCCTCCATCTCTCCCTTCCCTCCTCCCTCGCTCTCCCTCTCTCTTTCCCCCCTCCATCCTTACCTTCCCTCTCTCTCCCCCTCTCCTCCTCCTCCCTCCAGTCAGACCTGTTTCAGGATGACCTGTACCCAGACACAGCGGGTTCAGACCCGGCTCTGGAGCCAGAGGAGTGGCTGGAGGGGCGAGACGAGGACCCCATCCTCCAGTCCTTGAGAGATGGCTACGTTCCCCCTAAGAGCCGCGAACTCAAAGTGGCCAAGAAGAACGTTCTGGACTCCAGACCCACCACCAGACGCAGCATGTCCTCCTGCGACGGCTCAGCCAACCTGCCTGTGAGTCACACTCCCTGTCTGTCTGTCTGTCTGTCTGTCTGTCTGTCTGTCTGTCTGTCTGTCTGTCTCTAACCACCAACCTGCCTGTGAGTCACACTCCCTGTCTGTCTGTCTGTCTGTCTGTCTGTCTGTCTGTCTGTCTGTCTGTCTCTAACCACCAACCTGCCTGTGAGTCACTATGTATATAATCACCCCTTTATCAACCCTCATTCTCCAATGTCTCCTCTCCCTCTCTCTCTAATTTCTCCTCTATCATTAGGCCTTATTCTGATCTTTAGAAATTCTGACGACTGTTATTTTCCTGTTGTTTTCCTCTAGCTGCCTGTTGTTTTCCTGTAGCTGCCTGCTGTTTTCCTATAGCTGTCTGTTGTTTTCCTGTAGCTGCCTGTTGTTTTCCTATAGCTGTCTGTTGTTTTCCTGTAGCCGCTTGTTGTTTTCCTGTTGTTTTCCTGTAGCTGCCTGTTGTTTTCCTATAGCTGCCTGTTGTTTTCCTGTTGTTTTCCTGTAGCTGCCTGTTGTTTTCCTGTTGTTTTCCTGTAGCTGCATGTTGGTTCCTGTTGTTTTCCTGTAGCTCTCTGTTGTTTTCCTGTAGCTGTCTGTCGACTCCTGTTGTTTTCCTGTAGCTCTCTGTTGTTTTCCTGTAGCTGCCTGTTGGTTTCCTGTATCTGCCTGTTGTTTTCCTGTTGTTTTCCTGTAGCTGCCTGTTGTTTCCCTGTAGCTGCCTGTTGATTCCTGTTGTTTTCCTGTAGCAGTCTGTTGATCCCTGTTGTTTTCCTATAGCTGCCAGTTGTTTTCCTGTTGTTTTCCTGTTGTTTTCCTCTACCTGCCTGTTGTTTTCCTGTTGTTTTCCTGTAACTAACTGTTGTTTTCCTATAACTGCCTGTTGTTTTCCTGTTGTTTTCCTGTAGCTGCCTGTTGTTTTCCTCTAGCTGCCTGTTGTTTTCCTGTTTTTTTCTGTAGCTGCCTGTTGTTTTCCTGTAGCTGCCTGTTGTTTTCCTGTTGTTTTCCAGTAGCTGCCTGTTGTTTTCTTGTTGTTTTCCTCTACCTGCCTGTTGTTTTCCTGTAGCTGCCTGTTGTTTTCCTGTTGTTTTCCAGTAGCTGCCTGTTGTTTTCTTGTTGTTTTCCTCTACCTGCCTGTTGTTTTCCTGTTTTTTTCCAGTAGCTGCCTGTTGTTTTCCTGTTTTTTTCTGTAGCTGTCTGTTGTTTTCCTGTTGTTTTCCAGTAGCTGCCTGTTGTTTTCTTGTTGTTTTCCTCTACCTGCCTGTTGTTTTCCTGTTGTTTTCCTGTAGCTGCCTGTTGTTTCCCTGTTGTTTTCCTCTACCTGCCTGTTGTTTTCCTGTTGTTTTCCTGTAGCTGCCTGTTGTTTTCCTGTTGTTTTCCAGTAGCTGCCTGTTGTTTTCCTGTTGTTTTCCTGTAACTAACTGTTGTTTTCCTATAACTGCCTGTTGTTTTCCCGTTGTTTTCCTGTAGCTGCCTGTTGTTTTCCTCTAGCTGTCTGTTGTTTTCCTGTAGCTGCCTGTTGTTTCCCTGTTGTTTTCTTCTAGCTGCCTGTTGTTTTCCAGTTTTTTTTCTGTAGCTGCCTGTTGTTTTCCTGTAGCTGCCTGTTGTTTTCCTGTTGTTTTCCTCTAGCTGGCTGTTGTTTTCCTGTAGCTGCCTGATGTTTTCCTGTTGTTTTCCTGTAGCTGCCTGTTGTTTTCCTGTTGTTTTCATCTAGCTGGCTGTTGTTTTCCTGTTGTTTTCCTGTAGCTGCATGTTGTTTTCCCGTTGTCTTCCTGTAGCTGCCTGTTGTTTTCCTGTTGTTTTCCGACAGCTGCATGTTGTTTTCCTGTTGTTTTTCTCTAGCTGCCTGTTGTTTTCCTCTAGCTGCCTGTTGTTTTCCTGTAGCTGCCTGTTGTTTTCCTGTTGTTTTCCTCTAGCTGCCTGTTGTTTTCCTGTAGCTGCCTGTAGCTGCCTGTTGTTTTCCTCTAGCTGCCTGTTGTTTTCCTGTAGCTGCCTGTTGTTTTCCTGTTGTTTTCCTCTAGCTGCCTGTTGTTTTCCTGTAGCTGCCTGTAGCTGCCTGTTGTTTTCCTCTAGCTGCCTGTTGTTTTCCTCTAGCTGTCTGTTGTTTTCCTGTAGCTGCCTGTTGTTTTCATGTAGCTGCCTGTTGTTTTCCTGTAGCTGCCTGTTGTTTTCCTGTTGTTTTCCTCTAGCTGCCTGTTGTTTTCCTGTTGTTTTCCTGTAGCTGTTTGTTGTTTTCCTGTAGCTGCCTGTTGTTTTCCTGTAGCTGCCTGTTGTTTTCCTGTTGTTTTCCTGTAGCTGCCTGTTGTTTTCCTGTTGTTTTCCTGTAGCTGCCTGTTGTTTTCCTGTTGTTTTCCTGTAGCTGCCTGTTGTTTTCTTGTTGTTTTCCTGTAGTTGCCTGTTGTTTCCCTGTAGCTGCCTGTTGTTTTCCTGTTGTTTTCCTGTAGCTGCCTGTTGTTTTCCTGTTGTTTTCCTGTTGTTTTCCTGTTGTTTTCCTGTTGTTTTCCTGTAGCTGCCTGTTGTTTTCCTGTAGTTGCCTGTTGTTTTCCTGTTGTTTTCCTGTAGCTGCCTGTTGTTTCCCTGTTGTTTTCCTGTAGCTGCCTGTTGTTTTCCTGTTGTTTTCCTGTTGTTTGCCTGTTGTTTTCCTGTAGTTGCCTGTTGTTTTCCTGTTGTTTTCCTGTAGCAGTCTGTTGATCCCTGTTGTTTTCCTGTAGCTGCCTGTTGTTTTCCTGTTGTTTTCCTGTTGTTTTCCTGTAGCTGCCTGTTGTTTTCCTGTAGTTGCCTGTTGTTTTCCTGTAGTTGCCTGTTGTTTTCCTGTTGTTTTCCTGTAGCTGCCTGTTGTTTCCCTGTTTTTTTCCTGTAGTTGCCTGTCCCTGACCTATCTTTCCTCTTTTTCCTTTTTTCTTCCTTCCTTTCCATCTCCTACCTTTTTCTCCCCTTCCTTCTTTCCCTTCCTACCTTCCTCTTACCCCGCTCTGCCCCTCCCTTACCCCTCCCTCCCTACCTCTCCCCCTTCCCTCTCTCCAGCCTCAGTTGGTAGAGCGGTTGTTGGAAGAAGTTCAGAATCTCAAGGCAACTGTTCTGTCTCAGGAGAAGAGAATCTGTGACATGGAGAATAAACTCTCCAAGTACACCAACGGCACAGCCTAATACACACACACACACATACACCACGACAACACTCTGTAACAGCCCACACACACAATTCCACTATCCACATATACCGCCACACCCCCACACCCCTTACATACACAGCCAGGCCAACATTCAATCAAAGCTGTTGGCAACAAGCACATTGCACTTGACTTTTAAAGGTAATTTACGATTGAGCTGAAATCCGCGGGTCTATACCATGAATGTGATCTCCGTGAACAACTGTGAAATTGTCTTTTAAAAGGCGCATTGTCGTTCGTGCAGTTCGCTGCTCTGCAACCTGCCTTTGAATAAATTCCAAAGCAACCCCAAAAACCCATTACTTCAAACACATATAACCCCCACCCCCCAAACACACACACACACACACACACTCACATGCACTCACAAACACACACACACACAACCAATGCTCAGTACCTAGAGAGAGAAAGAGATGGAATTTTGAAAACCTAGTTGTGAGTTTGTATTAACTTACAGTTCTAAATATTCTTACAGGTCTGATTGAAGGAGTTCCTGTGGATAGGTTTTACCGAAAGATCTCTCTCTCTAGGTGCGTCTGGAAATTGGATCGCACACACTCATAGACTACACACACACTCATAGACTATACACACACACACACACACACACACACACACACACACACACACACACACACACACGCATAGACTACACACACACACACACACACACTCATAGACTACACACACACACACTACATTAAAGACATTTTATGAGCCCAAGCCCAAAAAAGCCCAAATGATTGTGTCGTTATCCAATACAAACAGTATCATACGCTACACACACACACTGACCCCATCCCTATCCATCCATCACCAACCAACACTCAGTAATAACCATACCTGGATCTCAGTCAACCTTCTCAAAATGTAAATAGTGCGATAAAGCAAAAAAGGTGGGAGGGAAAAAAGTTGTAAAAAATACCCACATTTGTGAAAAAAAATCTAATCTAAGAAGACTTTAGTGTGTTCTGTAAATGATTATACATGAGACACGTGATGACATCAATTAAAACAATCTTTTTTTTTTAAACTGGTTGGACTAACCTTTTCCTTGTCTTGTGTCATGGAGCTGCTTTTATTTTTTATGTCATGTTTTCCCGGTGTTTTACAAATGTTCCATCCTGAGAATAAATCACTCTTTTTCCTGTGTAACCTGTTATTTCCCACCAAAACCATAAGTGTAATTCTAAAGCATACAAAGGCATATAAATAACTCAACTCAATATAAATAACTTTCAACTTTGATCGGAATTAACATTCAAGCCTGATGCTACCTGAGCCAAATGAGCCCTACATGAAAGACATTTAATGAGCCCTACATGGAAGACATTTAATGAGCCCTACATGGAAGACATTTAATGAGCCCTACATTACAGACATTTAATGAGCCCTACAGTAAAGACATTTAATGAGCCCTACATGGAAGACATTTAATGAGCCCTACATTACAGACATTTAATGAGCCCTACATTAAAGATATTTAATGAGCCCTACAGTAAAGACATTTAATGAGCCCTGCATTAAAGATATTTAATGAGCCCTACATTAAAGACATTTAATGAGCCCTACATTAAAGACATTTAATGAGCCCTACATTAAAGACATTTAATGAGCCCTACATTAAAGATATTTAATGAGCCCTACATTAAAGACATTTAATGAGCCCTACATTAAAGACATTTAATGAGCCCTACAGTAAAGACATTTAATGAGCCCTACATTAAAGATATTTAATGAGCCCTACATTAACGACATTTTATGAGCCCAATCCCAAAAAAGCTTAAATGATTGTGCCGTTATCCAATACATACAGTATCATAGGCTACGGCACCAAAGAAAAACCTACAATTATTCTCTCTTGGGTAAATAAATGAAACAAGCTCCAGTAATATTTTTGACTGGGAGCTGTATTACAGTACTGTATTGTATTATACTGTATTATATGGACTGGAATTACGCACCTCGTTCAAACTATGAAGCTGGGAGAGAAGATGCGATGCTGGTGCAGGACACACAGCCTACAATTTGATATTTAAAAAAATATATAATAGGGCATATTTTACATTTTTATAATTAGTAGGCTGATGCATTAGCCTACCTTTCATAATATTCCCCCTAATGTTATTAGCATGCCTTTCATAATATTTCCCCTAATGTTATTAGCATGCCTTTCATAATATTTCCCCTAATGTTATTAGCATGCCTTTCATAATATTTCCCCTAATGTTATTAGCATGCCTTTCATAATATTTCCCCTAATGTTATTAGCATGCCTTTCATAATATTCCCCCTAATGTTATTAGCATGCCTTTCATAATATTTCCCCTAATGTTATTAGCATGCCTTTCATAATATTTCCCCTAATGTTATTAGCATGCCTTTCATAATATTCCCCCTAATGTTATTAGCATGCCTTTCATAATATTTCCCCTAATGTTATTAGCATGCCTTTCATAATATTCCCCCTAATGTTATTAGCATGCCTTTCATAATATTTCCCCTAATGTTATTAGCATGCCTTTCATAATATTCCCCCTAATGTTATTAGCCTGCCTTTCATAATATTCCCCCTAATGTTATTAGCATGCCTTTCATAATATTTCCCCTAATGTTATTAGCCTGCCTTTCATAATATTCCCCCTAACGTTGTGCGACGTGCATATTACCTCCTGTGTTGCTTCATTCCTTCCTTGCTCTCCACAGTTACAGTTGAAGTCGGAAGTTTACATTCACCTTAGCCAAATACATTTAAACTCAGTTTTTCACAATTCCTGACATTTAATCCTAGTAAGGCCTCCCGGGTGGCGCAGTGGTCTAGGGCACTGCATCGCAGTGCTAGCTGCGCCACCAGAGTCTCTGGGTTCGCGCCCAGGCTGGGCTGGGTTCGCGCCCAGGCTCTGTCGCAGCCGGCCGCAACCGGGAGGTCCGTGGGGCGACGCACAATTGGCATAGCGTCGTCCGGGTTAGGGAGGGTTTGGCCGGTAGGGATATCCTTGTCTCAGTATGTAAAATGTAATAAAATGTATGCACTCTACTGTAAGTCGCTCTGGATAAGAGCGTCTGCTAAATGACTAAAATGTAAATGTAAAAAGTCCCTGTCGTAAGTCAGTTAGGATCACCACTTTATTTTAAGAATGTGAAATGTCAGAATAATAGTAGAGAGAATGATTGATTTCAGCTTTTATTTCTTTCATCACATTCCCAGTGGTTCAGAAGTTTACATACACTCAATTAGTATTTGGTAGCATTGCCTTTAAATTGTTTAACTTGGGTCAAACTTTTTGGGTAGCCTTCCACAAGCTTCCCACAATAAGTTGGGTGAATTTTTGCCCATTCCTCCTGACAGAGCTGGTGTAACTAAGTCAGGTTAGTAGGTCTCCTTGCTTGCACACGCTTTTTCAGTTCTGCCCACAAATTTTCTACAGGATTGAGGTCAGGGCGTTGTGATGGCCACTCCAATACCTTGACTTTGTTGTCCTTAAGCCATTTTGCCACAACTTTGGAAGTATGCTTGGGGTCATTGTCCATTTGGAAGACCCATTTCCGACCAAGCTTTAACTTCCTGACTGATGTCTTGAGATGTTGCTTCAATATATCCACATCATTTTCCTCCCTCATGATGCCATCTATTTTGTGAAGTGCACGGCTTGCAAGCATCCCCCTTTTTTCATCCCCCTTTTTTCTCCAAACATAAACGATGGTCATTATGGCCAAACAGTTCTATTTTTGTTTCATCAGACCAGGGGACATTTCTCCAAAAAGTACCATCTTTGTCCCCATTGCAAACCGTAGTCTGGCTTTTTTTTATGGCGGTTTTGGAGCTATGGCTTCTTCCTTGCTGAGTGGCCTTTCAGGTTATGTCAATATAGGACTCGTTTTACTGTGGATATAGATACTTTTGTACCTGTTTCCTCCAGCATCTTCACAAGGTCCTTTGCTGTTGTTCTGGGATTGATTTGCACTTTTCGCACCAACGTAGTTCATCTCTAGGAGAATGCGTCTCCTTCCTGAGCGGTATGACAGCTACGTGGTCCCATGGTGTTTATACTTGTGTACTATTGTTTGAACAGATGAACGTGGTACCTTCATGCGTTTGAAATTTGCTCCCAAGGATGAACCAGACTTGTGGAGGTCTACAATTTTTTTTCTGAGGTCTTGGCTGATTTCTTTTTATTTTCCCATGATGTCAAGCAAAGAGGCACTGAGTTTGAAGGTAGGCCTTGAAATACATCCACAGGTACACCTCCAATTGACTCAAATGATGTCAATTAGCCTATCAGAAACTTCTAAAGCCATGACATAATTTTCTGGAATTTTCCAAGCCGTTTAACCTTTCTAGCGCAGGCATTCTGCTAGTGGAACCCCTCGACAACATTCCGCTGAAAAGGCAGCGCGGGAAATTCAAGAATATTTTTTGAAATATGTAACTTTCACACATTAACAAGTCCAATACAGCAAATGAAAGATAAACATCTTGTTAATATACCCATCGTGTCCGATTTCAAAAAGGCTTTACAGCGAAAGCACAACATATGATTATGTTAGTTCAGAGCCAAGTCAAAAAAACACAGCCATTTTTCCAGCCAAAGATAGGAGTCACAAAAAGCAGAAATATAGATAAAATTAATCACTAACCTTTGATGATCTTCATCAGATGACACTCATAGGACATCATGTTACACAATACATGTATGTTTTGTTCCATAATGTGCATATTTATATCCAAAAATCTCAGTTTACATTGGCGCGTTACGTGCAGTAATGTTTTGATTCCAAAACATCCGGTGATCTTGCAGATAGCCCCAGAAATACTCATAATAAACATTGATAAAAGATACAAGTGTTATTCACAGAATTAAAGATAGACTTCTCCTTAATGCAACCGCTGTGTCAGATTTCAAAAAAACTTTACGGAAAAAGCATAATCTGAGTACGGCGCTCAGAGCCCAATCTAGCCAAATCCAGCCAAAGAAATTTCCGCCATATTGTAGTCAACAGAAGTTAGAAATAACATGATAAATATTCACTTACCTTTGATGATCTTCATCAGAATGCACTCCCAGGAATCCCAGTTCGACAATAAATGACTGATTTGTTCCATAAAGTTCCATAAAGTCCATCATTTATGTCCAAATAGCCACTAGTTGTTAGCGTGTTCAGCCCAGTAATCCATCTTCATGAGCACTAGGTCCAGACAAAAACTCGAAAAGTTCCGTTACAGGTCGTAGAAACATATCAAACGATGTATGGAATCAATCTTTAGGATGTTTTTAACATAAATCATCAATCATTTTCCAACCGGAGAATTCCATTGTCTGTAGCAAAGGACTGGAACGAGAGCTAACTCTGTCGGGAGCGCGCGTCACGAGCCCGAGACACTCTTCCAGACCACTGACTCAAACAGGTCTCATGAGCCCCTCCTTTATAGCAGAAGCCTGAAACAAGTTTCTAAAGACGGTTGACATCTAGTGGAAGCCTTAGGAAGTGCAACTTAACCCCATAGACACTGTGTATTCGGTAGGCCAAGCTTTGAAAAACTACAAACCTCAGATTTCCCACTTCCTGGTTGGATTTTTCTCAGGTTTTCGCCTGCCATATGTGTTCTGTTATACTCACAGACATCATTAAAACAGTTTTAGAAACTTCAGAGTGTTTTTTTTTATCCAATACTACTAATACTATGCATATATTAGCATCTGGGACAGAGTAGCAGGCAGTTTACTCTGGGCACGAATTTCATGCAAAAGTGAAAATGCTGCCCCTATCCCAAACAGGTTTTAAAGGCAGTCAACTGTCTCACTGGAATTGTGAGACAGTGAATTATAAGTGAAATAATCTGTCTGTAAACAATAGTTGGAAAAATTACTTCTGTCATGCACACAGTAGATGTCCTAACCGACAAAGCTAGTTTAAAAAAAAGATTTTACCCCCTTTTTCTCCCCAATTTCGTGGTATCCAATTGTTAGTAATTACTATCTTGTCTCATCGCTACGACTCCCGTACGGGCTCGGGAGAGACGAAGGTCGAAAGCCATGCACACAACCCAACCAAGCCGCACTGCTTCTTTACACAGCGCGCATCCAACCCGGAAGCCAGCCGCACCAATGTGTTGGAGGAAACACCGTGCACCTGGTTAGCGCGCACTGCACCCGGCCCGCCACAGGAGTCGCTGGTGCGTGATGAGACAAGGATATCCCTCCCTAACCCGGACGACGCTAGGCCAATTGTGCGTCGCCCCACGGACCTCCCGGTTGCGGCCGGCTGCGACAGAGCCTGGGCGCGAACCCAGAGTCTCTGGTGGCACAGCTAGCGCTGCGATGCAGTGCCCTAGACCACTGCGCCACCCGGGAGGCCCAAGCTACAGTTTGTTAACAAGAAATTTGTGGAGGGGTTGAAAAACTAGTTTTAATGATTCCAACCTAAGTGTATGTAAACATCCGACTTCAACTGTAAATTGAATACCCTTTGTTATCGTAATCTTCATCATTGTAATGACATGCTTGAATAATATAGGACTAAATTAGATGCAGACGGCTTTCACTTCTATTCAACGAGAATGAATCATTATGGGTCGGAATAAATAACTGCTATAGACTATCGCCATCGCGTGTTCTCTTCTTTCAAACTCCCCGCCAGCTCTTTTGGCTGCTGTATTTAACACAAGAGCAGGATTGCTTCCCTCTTTCTATTAGTATGAGAAATGCAAGAGGAATAAAAAAGTCCAACAAGCTATTCTAGTGTAGGTTTTCCTGGGACTCCACAAGAGCTAAGGAGAGAAGCCAGCGGAGAGCAGGTGCCTATTGCGCAAGAGTGAAGACAGAGGCTAAGTTTGAAGCCTATGCATATTAACCCATCATTCATTAGCTAAATATCAGGCTAATACTGCATTGAATGTATTTCCTAAAAGAGGTAAGCTAGGACATCTATATACTGTATCTATATATCTACAGTAACAGTCAAAAGTTGGAACACACCTACTCATTCCAGGGTTTTTCTTTATTTTGACTATTTTATACATTGTAGAATAATAGTGAAGACATCAAAACTATGAAATAACACACATGGAATCATGTAGTAACCAAAAAAGTATTTAAAAAATCTAAATATCTTTTATATTTGAGATTCTTCAACAAAGTCACCCTTTGCCTTGATGACAGCTTTGTACACTCTTGGCATTCTCTCCACCAGCTTCATGAGGTAGTCACCTGGAATGCATTTCAATTAACAGGTGTGCCTTATTAAAAGTTAATTTGGAGAATTTATTTCCTTTTTAATGTGTTTGAGCCAATCAGTTGTGTTGTGAGAAGGTAGGGGTGGTATCCAGAAAATAGCCTTATTTGGTAAAAGACCCGGTCCATATTATGGCAAGAACAGCTCAAATAAGCAAAGAGAATCAACAGTCCATCATTACTTTAAGACATGAAGGTCAGTCGATGCGGAACATTTCAAGAACTTTGAATGTTTCTTCAAGTACAGTCGCAAAAACCATCAAGCGCTATGATGAAACTGGCTCTCATGAGGACCGCCACAGGAAAGGAAGACCCAAAGTTACCTCTGCTGCAGAGGATAAGTTCATTATAATTACCAGCCTCAGAAATTGCCAAATAAATGCTACACAGAGTTCAATTAACAGACACATCTCAACGTCAACTGTTCAGAGGAAACTACGTGAATCAGGTCTTCATGCCCAATTGCTGCAAAGAAACCACTACTAAAGGACACCAATAAGAAGAAGAGACTGGTTTGGGCCAAGAAACACAAGCAATGGACATTAAACTGGTGGAAATCTGTCCTTTGGTCTGATGAGTCCAAATTTGAGATTTTTGGTTCCAACCGCCATGTCTTTGTGAGAAGCAGAGTAGGTGAACGGATGATCTCCACATGTGGTTCCCACCGTGAAGCATGGAGTAGGAGGTGTGATGGTGCTTTGCTGGTGACACTGTCAGTGATTTATTTAGAATTCAAGGCACACTTAACCAGCATGGCTACCGCAGCATTCTGCAGCGATACGCCATCCCATCTGGTTTGTGCTTAGTGGGACTATCATTTGATTTTCAACAGGACAATGACCCAACACACCTCCAGGCTGCTATTTGACCAAGAAGGAGGGTGATAGAGTGCTGCATCAGATGACTTGGCTTCCACAATCACCCGACTTCAACCCAATTGAGATGGTTTGGAATGAGTTGGACCGCAGATTGATGGAAAAGCAGCCAACAAGTGCTCAGCATATGTGGGAACTCCTTCAAGACTGTTAGAGAAGCATTCTAGGTGAAGCTGGTTGAGAGAATGCCAAGAGTGCGCAGAGCTGTCATCAAGGCAAAGGGTGGCTACTTTGAAGAATCTCAAATATATTTTGATTTGTTTAACACATTTTTGTTTACTACATGATTCCATATGTGTTATTTCATAGTTTTGATGTCTTCACTATTATTCTACAATGTCGAAAATAGTACAAATAAAATAAAAACATTGATGGGGCGGCAGGTAGCCTAGTGGTTAGAGCGTTGGACTAGTAACCGAAAGGTTACAATTGTGAATCCAGTTAACCTAGGCCGTGATTGAAAATAAGAATTTGTTCTTAACTGACTTGCCTAGTTAAATAAAGGTACAATAAAAAAAAAATAATAATAAGTAGGTGTGTCCAAACTTTTGACTGGTACTAAATATAGTATATCTATGAACAGGATGATCTATTTTGGATGCAATTTGAATGGAATTGATGGAGAGAGAGAAAGACCGAGAGTGGTCACATGCGCACTGATTTAAAGCAACGAAATTCGAGTGAGATGCACTTTTTAAACTCTGCAGCTGCAATTAAAAAATAAATTATCTTTACATTAAAAAAAATAAGGTGACCCCTGAAAGCCAGATGGAGATGTGTAAATTAGATGTGCTTTCAAATATATTATTAACCTTTTACTGTAGCATAGGCGATGCTGCAGCAAATTTACTTGTGACAAGAAAAATAAGTTACCAGCTGATGAGATGATCCATGCATTGTCTGCGCTCGGGATGAAATGAGCTATCTGTCCCTTAGCGTTGATGATTGATCATGCAGATAGCAGAGCAGGCCGTAGAGAAGACAGATATAGACATCGCATATAATTTAACAGTTCCATTTCACATCTTACTTTTCATACAAATATTTTATTATAATTGACTGTTTTCTCGCAGTTATTTATCCGGGGAAACGGGAGTGGGTTTGGGAGGGAAATCTCTGTACATTTCGATAACCTGGTTCCTGCTATTAAAACCCTTTATTGCAGTCCAATGACCAAATCACCCTCTAGTGGTCTCATGGGTTGAATGTTATTAACATTTTTCATAATTTCATCATTAATAAACATTAAAAACATATTTATGCCCAAAATCCAGTGTTTCTATGTCAAATGGTTTTGTTATATTTCAGTTTTCTGTGATGTATATAAAGTGTAATATTGGGATGCAAACTCAACATCTCTATATCTGACATGGTACAGGTGTCTTCTTTGTTTAAGCCCATAACCACGTGCGTGAGGTGTATACTTTTGTTTCAAAATAGATTTGTTTAAGACTTCCAAGAAACACTGATTTAGGCCACTGGAGTAAAAGGTTAAACCCTACTGGCTATTGTGTAGGTATTAAGCCAGAAGGGGGCACCAAATCACCTAGTATCTCTTTTCTCCTCCCCCTATTACCGTAGCATAGGCTATGCTTCAGCAAAAGTGGGCCTACCTGTCACAAGGAAAAAAAGTTACCGAGATGATATGTCTACATGCATTGTGAACTGCGCTCCATACTGAGATGGGCGTCTTTCCCCACCCTGAGCGTTGATGATTCATCATGCAGAGGCCGTAGAGAAGCCAGATTTAGACATCGCATATAATTTCACAGTTCCATTTCACGCCATGCTGTTCATATAAATAATTTATTATAATTGACCGGTTTCTCGTAAATTATTTATCCCGGGAAAAGGGGGGGATTTTGGCCAGTAAATCATGGTAAATCTCAGTAACTGGGTTTCCGCCATTCAATCCTAGACCTGACCTCAGAGCTATTGTAAAGTCTCCATATTTGTGGACCCTATTTGATTTGTTTTATTCAATTCGGTGTGGAATGAGAACGGTAGCCCCTATCTGCAAAAGCAGCGTGTCTGCGGAAAAGCTGAGTATCTTGGCTATTGATCGGAGGTGTTAAATCTTACTACCATATATGAGCATACGAATATATAAGGGAAAGCCGAGCCGATGACCTCATTTCAAGATGGCTGCAACCTACATCCGGGTTATCGTTGTGAAGCATAAACGAAATAAACACGGAATACCTTGATACACACCGAAAGCCGGAACTCCACAGATCATGAGGATATCTTATTTGTCTGCCATTATTGATCACCAGACTATTATTTTAAACAACATTTTCACCAAACAGAAAACAGTTTACAAGGTAAGATTCAGTTTGGTCTGTTTTTGATCTATAGCTATAGCTAAGATGGTATTCTTGGAAATGTTCTTGTGCTATTTATTATGTTTCTCCTTAAGCAAAAAGTTAACTGAATTTTTCCATAATCAAATTTCATTGGAAATGTTCTTAATTCCAAGATAGTTAAACCCTTGTCTTAAACTCAGGGCAGTGAGAGAAAAAGATAATGAAAGGAATTGAACCTGTTTAATTCACACAAACTTCATCTGAAAGTTTCAGTATTGATTATTTTAAACCCAAGAACATGTTTTAGAACAGTAATCTCACTAAGAAATATGCCAACATGATTACCATTGCTAGCTAGATAGCTAGCTAAATCGGTTGCCTAGCAACAAACATCTTAAGAAGATTCGTAAGAAGACATTGGAGAAGTTTGTAAGTAAACCATTGAATCGTAAGATATTGTTGAGGAATTGCTGTTCTTATGAACTTATTTTTCTTAAGAAATTGTTTACATTTTTGCTTAAAAACTGTTTTGTGAATCTGGGCCCAGGTGTAAACTGTATATATGTAAACTAGACACTATACTTTGGTATACACTATACAATTTGTTTTACTAGTTATCAGTTTTGAGCTAATTGATAAATCAAATGTCAGCCCTTGTATCCAGAACTCTGCCTGTGAATATTAGTGGTTACATTTTTTAAGCTTGCTTAAAAGCGGTGCAGGACCATTATTGAATTGTTGAATCACAGATATACAGTACATTTCAAATACAATGATACATACTGTACTTCTGGTTGAATAAGGCTTGTACTCCTTGCACCCTAGCCTTGTCAAACACCTTGATCTTTGACTGTGAAGCTGCAGGTTTGCCTAGATGTAACAATAAAAAAGGCCCAGTACTGTATGAGTGTGTTTAAAGGTTATTATAGATCTTACTTTGA
The DNA here is from genome assembly GCF_016432855.1 of Salvelinus namaycush. Classification (NCBI taxonomy): domain Eukaryota; kingdom Metazoa; phylum Chordata; class Actinopteri; order Salmoniformes; family Salmonidae; genus Salvelinus; species Salvelinus namaycush. The sequence goes on along the minus strand of NC_052332.1, from coordinate 37,021,517 downwards.
GTCAGTTTGCTACAGCAGGAAAATAATCCTGCAGTAACAGGAAATGTGAATTGTTATGTGGATTATAATAAATTGTCTTTTGTCAGGGGTTGATATATTTTTAAGGGAAAATCAAGTCTGAAATTTCAGAAGCCTTATCAAACCTCAAATACACTACAAGTTAAAAATGTCCTGCATTGCCGAAAAGTTGTCCTGCAACAGGGTGATCAAAGTAAGATCCTACATCTGTATGCTTGAGGGTAGGTGTTACCAAAGTAAATAAAAAATGTGTACAAGAAAAGTGTACAGAACTTGGTGATCAGATCATGGCCCTCAATAAATTCCTTTCCCCTCCCAGATTAGCCTGTGTTGAGTGGTTTGGGGTCCTCTGGGTTGTGGACAAGAAATGCTGTGTCACCCCCCCATACCTTCCAACTCAGTAAACTAATAAAAAATTATGTAGAAATAGGCAAGATGAATAAGTGAAATTAGATGTTAAAAAAAAGATACCTACAAATGCTTATAGGAAAAGAGTTGGTGAAAAGACAAATCCTTCCGTAAGAAAAATGCCTGTTGTCTCTATCTTAAATCTGTACCCCAACTCCCAACTATCAAATACATTACTTTTTTCAAGTAAAAGTTTCAAAATGTCACGATTTACTATTGTGACCCTATATATTTCCACCATTGATTTCAGCCGTCTTAAATAATCTTTGACTTTTAATGCCTTCAACTCCTGACCTCCAGCCTGTAGCTTGTCTGCCTCCTCACTATGAATGGGCTTTTGTGGCAGGTGATCATGCCTGCCATTTGCCCTGTGTACCTGCCATAACTCCTGACAGAAAACATGACAATATCAGTGACATTGTTTTATCTATCTATTCTATCAAGGCATTACAACAACAAAACTTTTACTTGTTGAAACAAAGTAGAAATATGTGTCAGATGGAGTCAGACTTTAGAATTTGTTGTTGGACCCATAAAGTTCTGAAGAGAAACCCTTCTAATAATTCCACTAAAAAATAATAGTAACTAATAAGACACATCTAATCCAGTGTTTATATATGGATCAGTATACATATAAGACTTCATTTGAGAAGTGGGCCATAATCAGCTAAGAAATAACTAGGGCATAATACAAGATTGCAGAAAGACTTCGCACCAACAGCGCCAGACTGGTCCATTCCAGGTGGTCCTGACGACCCAGACAGAGGTGAAGGTTGCAGAGCCCTATGTGGGTTCACGCCAGCTACTGCAGGATGGTGCTCCACAACCCAGACAAAGATGTACCAGCTGATGGATCATCATAGGTGACCCCAGTGGCCATGGGAGGACCAAGACCAGACTCTACGCATCATGTTTGTTGCTTTCGTGGCCAGACTTCTCATTGCAGCTGTTGTATGGGCCCTGGGAGAAGTGGCCACAATGCAACTGAAGTATACAACACCAGCATAGTTCCACGGTGGACTTAAATAACACCTGCTCCAGCTCAAGCCAACGTCAGGCTCAGGACGGGTGTCCAGCAAACAATAGCATTTCTAGAAGAAGCAGTAGGTCGATGCTGAACTCTGGCAGTGTGGACAGTGTCAATGTGATGATTGTTCTCTTTGTACAGACAAAGGGTGTGTACTCCTGTGTAACTGTTTAAATGATTCCCTTAAATGTTTTGCACCATAAAGGGAAAAAAACTCAGTGGCTCAACGGAAGCCATTTACAACGATAATGTACTGGTGTAAGAGAGCCTACAATGCTTTATATTTTGCTTGGTTGAAGTTTTGCTTAGATTAGGACATAATTGGCTTACATTATGAATTATTACTTACATGCTTACTTGTAATTTTGTATTAGGTTGAAATTAGTCTCAAAAGGGAGGAATATGATTGGGAAAATTTCAAACTCTTATGCACATACGCTGTATAAGCCTTAAACCTGTACATTTCCACTTTTTGTTTCTTTCATGTAAGAAGAAGCCAGTGTTTTTCCTCTCTTGTTTGAGAGTAACTTTGTCTTTGGCCATGTGACTAAGGGCTGTCTGAGAGTGACCGGTTTCTGGTCCATCCTGTTCTTTTCATGTCTTTCAAGGGCACAGCTGTGTGGAGATATGAAGAGAACAATTCTAACAGCAGAAAGGAGTAACAAAACTGCCGTTATCACTTGTTTGTATGCTATGTTCCCATCATGATCTCACACATCTGCTAAACTGCCACGTAGACAAAGGTTATAAAAGCTGAGACCCAACTCTTGTTCGTTGGGCCCTTAACACTGCAATGTTGAGTGGATTGTTCACTGCTCCAGATTTTTAATAAAAAATTGTTGTTTGAAGAATCTACCGTCTCTTCCTTTCTGGTTAGAATTTCCACTACAAAGTATAGGATTCTGGGTTTGAATGGGAGTGTAGGTTTTTGTTCAAACCCTTATCTAGCGCACCTAACTAACTGCATCACGTTAGTTATTACTGGGTTTGGAGCTAAAACTTAACAGGATAGTAGCTCTCCAGGAACAGAGTTGGTCAGCCCTGAAATAGTGATTTGGGATTTGTAAAAAATGTATTAAAGACCATTAAATCATCAAATAATCTGATCCAATTATGCTAATCTGTAATGTTAACTATCCAAGAGTTGTAATACACCCATAAATTAAGAAGCAATGAAGTCCACCGACACCTGGAAATGTGATCTTGCGTTATTGTGCCATTGTCAATACAGTACATCTACAACACAATATGAAACGTTGATTTGAACCTTCTGACCAACTAGTGGGTCAGGCGGTACCCCACAGTCGCATTCACATTGCGTGATTTCTGATGATAGTTCTCAATTATATCGACAGATTGCTATTGTATGGGGTGCTCTCATCGCGCTGGTGAATGGTAGCTGACAGTGTCGGTTAGAGATGACGTGCAGGAGCTTCCTGCAGGAAGTTGTAGTTTTGCTGAGGTCTTCTCTGTTGCTAATTAGCATTTAAAAATTTGAGAGTAAATTGAGGCGAATATACTGATAAAACTCCCCTTGTCCGAGAGAGAATTCGATGGTTATCAAAACATCATGCCAGGGTAAGCATACACCAAACACAGACCTTATATGAAGTAGTTTAAAATCCCAGATGCAAAAATTAGGGAAAAAAACGATTGGAACCATTACTGGGTTTTACTGCTAGGTTTTAAAATGGTACTATGACGCGTCCACTGTGCCGGACTATTCAGAATTGTTTCAAATTTTTGGTGCCCTGCAAGGTGTTATGGGATAGCCTCCCTGGAAAATTAAATTTAGCAGACACCCTTATCCAGAGCAACCTACAGGAGCAATTAGGTTTAAGTGACTTGCTCAAGGGTACATCGACAGATTTTCCACCTCGTCGGCTTGGGGATTCAAACCAGCTACCTTTCGGTTACTGGTCCAACACTCTTATCCGCTAGGCTACCTGTCACGAAACTACAGACCCATCACAGATTACTGGAAGATTGTTCTCATATTTGCACAACAATAAAGACAACTCAAACACAAGAGCTAGAAATAGTGTGCCATCAAGTTTTGCACCTAAAAATCTACTTGACGTATGGACCAAATAAGATCATGATGACAGTATAAAGAAACTACACCATTCACATAAGGAGAACAGGGTTTGTTTCCATTTTTTTTAATACAGTCGAGCATTTCAGTTGATTCTGTTTGGCAATGTAAAAACTGTCCATAGAAACTAAAATCATAAAATAACCCGTTCCAGGCAGTTAATTTAACAAGGTTGTCGTCACATTAAAAATATCACGTAGTTTAGCAGTCAGTGACGTTCAAAGCTTTCAGTTACAGCTATACTGTATCCTTAGAATTCAAATTCAACTTATAGTTGATATTGACAATCCAATCAAATGTATTTATAAAACCCGTTTTACATCAGCAGTTGTCATAAAGTGCTTACACAGAAACTGAACCTAAGCCAGAGAGCAAGCCATGCAGATGTAGAAGCACGGTGGCTTAGAAAGACTCCCTAGAAATGCTGGAACATAGAAAGAAACCTAGAGGAACCAGGCTCTGAGGGGTGGCCAGTCCTCTTCTGGCTATGCCGGGTGGAGATTATAAGAGTACATGGCCATTTTGCCAGATCGTTCTTCAAAAGTTAATGGATGAACCAGTAGGGTCAAATAATAATCACAGTGGTTATAGAGGGTGCAACAGGTCAGCACCTCAGGAGTCAATGTCAGTTGGCTTTTCATAGCTGAGCATTCTGTCTGTAATACTAGTGGTAACAGGGTAGTGGAGGTGTCTGTAATCATACATTTTTTGTACTCCATAATTTGTTTGATACATTAAAATTACTCAATCGTTTGTTCGTTGTTGCAGCAGGGAGTCCCTTCACTTTCTTTGAACTGGGGAATACGTTGGTTAATAAATTATTGCATCCGAGCTCCCTAAAAGGGTGCGGTTCTCCATTTTTCTCATACATTTTCAATAACATCAAGACGAGTGGACAACATATGGAGGTTATTAAAAAGAAAGCAAATTGAAAAATAAAAGACAAAAAAAAAGACATGCTTTGAAATCAATGAAAAAAGAGCGAGAACGCAACAACGCAGGCTCTTTCAGGAAGTAGACAGACAAGCTTCACTCTCACCCCTTTGATTGGGTACACAACTAGGAAGGAGTCGTGTGATTGGCATAGAGAGAGAGGTCTCGTCTTTGTACCTGTGCCATTATAGCATCTTTGACAGCATGGGCAGAGCCATTGAGCAAACTACATTTTTTTCCCTTCGTGATTGGCTGATCCCTCCTGATGACCCGGTTGAACATGACTCACTGGACACTAATAGATGGATCACTAGTCACTTTAAACAGTGCCACTTTCATAATGTTTACATATCTTACATTACTCATATCACATGTATATACTGTATTTTATACCATCTACTGGACCTTGCCTATGCCGCTCGGCCATCGCTCATCCATATACGTATATGTACATATTCTCATTCACCCCTTTAGATTTGTGTGTATTAGGTAGTTGTTGGGGAATTGTTAGATTACTTGTTAGATATTACTGCACTGTTGGAACTAGAAGAACAAGCATTTCGCTACACTCACATTAACATCTGATAACCATGTGTATGTGACCAATAAAATTTGATTTGATTTTGATTTCACTCCAACCAGGTCATCGGAAGGGTTCAGCCAATGAAGTTGAAAGTCCCACCCAGTTGACTACATTAAAATGGTCTAAGTCCTCAAATGGCACTGCCAATGCTAAAACTGCCTTTTGGCAACTAGAGGCATCTATCATTCTCTATGGTGATTGGGTACACAACCAGGAAGGATTAAGTCACCAAATATTTCATAACACCTGTTGTGTCAATTAAGTCGAGACAAGGGTATATTCAGTGGAGAACGTTGAAAACTTTGCAGATAGAAATATAACAAACAGAACAGACACTTATATAGTTTGTGTGGTGAAGAGAACAAATATCTCTAATAAAACATTCTGAAAGCTCTGAACATTGTGCAGCTCTGATTATAATCTGTTTAAATAGCTTGGGTGTCATTCTGAATCTGCTTTCATGCGACTTGAGCTTGTCTTAGCGTTATTAAATAAATGGAGAAACAGTCCGGCACCCAGGCTATTCTAGCAGAGCAAAAACCAAAACAAGCTACGCTGCTACCAAAACAGGCTACGCTGCTACCAAAACAAGCCCTTTGAGGAAGAATAAGGTGGAAGAAAATGGCACAACCACAAAGCAAAAGTAAAAGCAACAGACTGACATCCTAAAGAAAAACAACATGGGTAGTTTGAGGAATGTAATGACAGTATCAACAGCCTGGGCCTAGATGGGAGGACTGAACAGCACACCTATACAGGACTTTGTGTCTTTGACCACTCGAGTGGAAAATTGCAGTTGGTCCAGAACAAAGCAGCACGTATTGCACTTAGATGTACACGGAGGGCGAATGTCAGTGGTATGCATGTCAGTCTCTCCAGGCTCAAAGTTGAGGAGAGATTGACTGTATCGCCACTATTGGTCTTTGTGTTGAGGTGTTAAAAAGGTGTTACCAAACTGTCTGTTCAAGCAGTTGGTACACAGGTCAGACACTCATCAGTACAACAGAAGACATGCAATCAGAGGCCTCTTCACAGTCCCCAAGTCTAGAAGAGAGGCTGGGAAAACGCACAGTATTACATAGAGCCATGACTACATGGAACTCTCTGCCACCCCAAGCTAGCAATAAAACCAGAAAAAACCCAGATAAAAGATCACCTTACGGCATGACGGTTACTGTGTAGAGACAGACTTTTTTAATATATATATTTTACATTGTATTATGTAGTACTAGTGGTGGAACTTGATGTGGTAGTTGCCGCCGGACTCAAATGGGTTAAAGTGGAAGGGCCATCCCTGGCCACCCTGACCCCCTCCTCCACCCTGCAGGCTCTCTGGGTCCAGTGATCAAACTTCTGAGTCAAACTTCTTACGCATTTCTACAGTGGATGGAGAGACATGCGAATAAACAACAAGTTAATCTTGTTTCCGGCTTTCAACACGTTTTGATTGCTGAAAACTGTTTGACAGGATGTCCTCATACTCCAAATAGGTCACAGCTTCCTAAATACAATCATACTAGGCTTGATCAACATTATCAGGTGCACATACAGTACAGTACCTGGGTCGGTGAGCACCTCTTTTGCAGAGGTGATGTCGATGAACCTTTTCCCTGCCTTCCTCTCCTCCCAATCCTTTCTGTACTTGTCAGGATGCCACTTTTTGCCTGCTGCCTGTACGCATGGATCATTTCCTCTTTGTTGGCACTCCTGGAGAAAAATAACATAAGGTAAAAGCTTGTTTGAATACAAGGAGTAAATGCATTCCAATTTCCCTGAAGTGATCACAGAGGTTGGTGAAAAGAATAGAAATCAATTTCAAAAGAATTTACTTTTCCCTGGTCCAATCGCATATAGACAGATCACATATAGACAGTGTGGGAGTCCTCCTGGCTATAAACACTGGGTTACATGGCAAGTGTGGGAGTCCTCCTGGCTATAAACACTGGGTTACATGGCAAGTGTGGGAGTCCTCCTGGCTATAAACACTGGATTACATGGCAAGTGTGGGAGTCCTCCTGGCTATAAACACTGGGTTACATTTACATTTTACATTTTCGTCATTTAGCAGACGCTCTTATCCAGAGCGACTTACAGTAGAGTGCATACATTTTATTACATTTACATACTGAGACAAGGATATCCCTACCGGCCAAACCCTCCCTAACCCGGACGACGCTATGCCAATTGTGCGTCGCCCCACGGACCTGTTACATGGCAAGTGTGGGAGTCCTCCTGGCTATAAACACTGGATTACATGGCAAGTGTGGGAGTCCTCCTGGCTATAAACACTGGGTTACATGGCAAGTGTGGGAGTCCTCCTGGCTATAAACACTGGGTTACATGGCAAGTGTGGGAGTCCTCCTGGCTATAAACACTGGGTTACATGGCAAGTGTGGGAGTCCCTGAGCTACAACAAGCCCACAAGTAAATAAAGCCAGAGTACTTGAAGGAGTTAAAAACAATGTGACAAAGTGCTTTCATTCCATGTCATCGTTCCCTATGCTACAGTAATAGCATGGTGAAAGTACCTTCTTCGTAGTCCCGGTTGAGGATGAAGGCCTCAGCTCTGTCTCTCGAAGGATGTTGATGTTGCGTGGATCTCTCTGGTGGGCTTCAGAGCAGATGTATATTGCCTTAGCAGTCATCTTTTTCTGGTGGAGAATAATGGTGCAACGTACGTATATAAAGCATTATAACTGGGTGGTTCGAGCCCTGAATGCTGATTGGCTGACAGCTGTGGTATATCAGACCGTATACCACGGGTATGACGAAACATTTATTTTTACTGCTCTAATTACGTTGGTAACCAGTTTATAATAGCAATAAGGCACCTCGGGGGTTTGTGATATTTGGCCAATATACCACGGCTAAGGACTTGTGTCGTGCGTAAAGAACAGCCCTTAGCCGTGGTATATTGGCCATACTATATACCACACCACCTCAGGTCTTATTGCTTAATTATTAGTGGTTCCCAGTCCATTTGTAATTAATTAATCATTAAGTAATATACTTTTTTTTCAAGTTGTGAAATCAGTAGCTGTGAAAATAGTTCTGAGAATTTGATCACACTACTTATTCATTTCTGACTTTAGAACAGGCCAAGCTATTTCTATCAAATGACTATGGCTGAGGCCATGGCAACGGCACAATCCATCTGTTTCTATGTGATGGGACCCACCTTGACCAGGCAGAAGCAGATCCTCTCTTTTGCCTTATTGGCGTAGTAGGGGACATTAGGTTCTGTCTTCATCACTGACTCATAGTTGTATATGGCCATTTCATACCTGAGAACAAAATATTCAATAATACATTTTCATTTTAGGGCAAGAAGAGTTAAACAATAGTCATAACTAAAATCAATCAAAGTGGATACAAATAGAATATGTTTAGTGATAAAACTGTCAAAGAAACCTGAGAAGAAACCTAAAATATATAAAACTGTCAAAGAAACCTAAAATATAAAACTGTCAAAGGTACAAAAAAGGACTGAAATATAAAACTCACATAGGGACTGACACATAAGGGTGGCCCTATTGCCTGGGGCAAGTGAACTGAGCAGTCATGGAATTTGAGCCTGCTCATTGGGTAGGTGTAATTTTTTTTTTTTAACTAGTGAAAACAACCAAACTGCAAAGAATTCCAGTAGCCTTAAAGGGATACTTTGGGATTTTGGCAATAAGGCCCTTTTATCTACTTACCCAGAGTCAGATGAACTCATAGGCACCATTTTTATGTCTCCGTGTCCAGTATGAAGGAAGTTGGGACATATTTTTGCGAGCCAATGCTAACTAGCATTAGCACAATTACTGGATGTCTATGGGTATCTAGCATCGGCTCGTGAAACTACCTCTAACTTCCTTCATACTGGAAACAGAGACATTGTTAAACTGATCTTTCTGGTTCTTCCCCATTCTTTAAGTGAAAGACAAAAAATGTATGGCATTTATGGGAGTCGGGGAAGAGTTTCCTCAGATACAAAGAACTCCAGTTCTGATCTTTCCTATTCCTCCCCTATGTGTAGGTGAAAGGCATACAGTGTGTTGTACATTGAATGTACAAAACATTAAGAACTTTCCATGACAGACTGACCAGGTGAATACAGGTGAAAGCTATGAACACTTATTGATGTCACTTGTTAAATCCACTTCTATCAGTGTAGATGAAGGGGAGGAGACAGGTTAAAGAAAGACTTCTAAGCCTTGAGACAATTGAGACATGGATTGTGTATGTGTGCCATTCAGAGGGTGAATGGGCAAGACAAAAGACCAGTGCACCGGTTAGTTTGCCAAGAACTGCAGTTCTTTACCAACTGTCAAACTTCAAGTGTCACAAAGTCAACGACAGATAGAAAAACACAAATCAATGTGGCTCTGAAGCACAAAACCTCTTAATTGATATGTATTTGCTTGATAAATGTGGGTGGTAGTTTGTTTAATCACTCTTCCCTATTACTAATACAAATTCCTAGTGAGCGTACCCTATTCACTCCTTGTTCTCCCCCAGGCTATAGTGCAGGGTACTGAGCTTGAGGAAGGCAGCTCGGTTGTCATTCCTCAGCCAGGCAGTGGGAGTCGGGTCCTGGATGGCCTTCCTGGTGTTTCCCAGGCGGATGTAGCATTCAGCCCGGAGCTCCAGAGACTCAGAGTCCCAGGGGGACAGCTTTTGGAAAAAGGAAGGTAGGGTCAGTGGTGTGAATTTTACCTTTTTATAATTTGATACAAAGACCGTTGAAGTATAATACAGCACTGTTTGATGATGATGGAATTGTTTAGGAAAATAGGCCTTACTTTCTTTCCATCCTCCGACTAGGCCCTGTGGCTAACCTGTACCTCCACCACCAGGCCCAACGACTAGGCACTGTGGCAGAGCTAACCCCTACCTCCATGACCAGGCCCAATGCCTAGGTCCTGGTGCAGCGCTAACCTGTACCTCCACCACCAGGCCTAACGACGAGGCGCTGTGGCGGAGCTAGCCCCTACCACTACGACCCGATCCAACACATTGATGGTAGTCCTGTAGTCTCTTCTGTAGCAGCCAGACAGAAAGAGAAAGATAGATACAGGTAAAAAGGCAGAGATAGATGGAGAAAGATAGATACAGGTAAAAAGGCAGAGATAGATGGAGAAAGATAGATACAGGTTAAAAGGCAGAGATAGATGGAGAAAGATAGATACAGGTTAAAAGGCAGAGATAGATGGAGAAAGATAGATACAGGTAAAAAGGCAGAGATAGATGGAGAAAGATAGATACAGGTAAAAAGGCAGAGATAGATGGAGAAAGATAGATACAGGTAAAAAGGCAGAGATAGATGGAGAAAGATAGATACAGGTTAAAAGGCAGAGATAGATGGAGAAAGATAGATACAGGTAAAAAGGCAGAGATAGATGGAGAAAGATAGATACAGGTTAAAAGGCAGAGATAGATGGAGAAAGATAGATACAGGTAAAAAGGCAGAGATAGATGGAGAAAGATAGATACAGGTAAAAAGGCAGAGATAGATGGAGAAAGATAGATACAGGTTAAAAGGCAGAGATAGATGGAGAAAGATAGATACAGGTAAAAAGGCAGAGATAGATGGAGAAAGATAGATACAGGTTAAAAGGCAGAGATAGATGGAGAAAGATAGATACAGGTTAAAAGGCAGAGATAGATGGAGAAAGATAGATACAGGTAAAAAGGCAGAGATAGATGGAGAAAGATAGATACAGGTAAAAAGGCAGAGATAGATGGAGAAAGATAGATACAGGTTAAAAGGCAGAGATAGATGGAGAAAGATAGATACAGGTTAAAAGGCAGAGATAGATGGAGAAAGATAGATACAGGTTAAAAGGCAGAGATAGATGGAGAAAGATAGATACAGGTAAAAAGGCAGAGATAGATGGAGAAAGATAGATACAGGTAAAAAGGCAGAGATAGATGGAGAAAGAGCGTTAATAACAATATCACAACGTTGTTGTCCATAACCGTGACTTGTCATGAAACAGAGATTATGTTATTGTTGACAATTGTCCATGTCCACTCACATTGAGGTCATCTGGCTTGAGTCGGATAGCTATGGTCAGGTCCGACAGGGCTGACTTGGACTTCCCCATTGCCAGAAACACAGCTGCCCGCTCATTGTAGGTCAGGTAGAGATGTTGGATCTTAATATGAACCATTTCATTGCAGGAGGAAATTAATCCTGCAGCAGGAGGATTTTAAAGGTCTATTTAATATTTAGAATCACGGCTAGGGAGCTGCTGTAAGTGGTGTTTTATAGGTCCACTGGGCGTCAGTTCAAGTAGCCTATGTAGGCTACATGCGTCTCATGTGAATTAAAATAAATTGACAATATTTGTAAGGGGTAGATGTATTTTTCATTCGGGAAAATCTATTTTTTTTTGTACAATTGGTTTATTATATGTTCAAGGCAAGCAATAGGCAAAATACATGAATACGTCTCTCAGTCCCTGAGTGGTCCAGTGGGTACAATCAATGACAACGGCACACGTGTCAGGGTAGGCATGGGTTCGAATTCGAATCGGGCCCACTGCCCTTTTTGGAGGAACTAATACTTTTCTAGTTACTCTCAGTGGGCTGTACTTGTACTCTTACGAAATTTCTGAAGGAAGTAACTTACCTTTTACTCCGTTACATTTTACTAAATCACTTCAGTTTCATAGATTTATATTATTATACCATTGCTGTTGGATGAAAACCATTTTTTATTAAATTTTTTACATGAATCGATACTATTGTCCCCTTTACGTCTACATGAACGTTTCGCAACGCTTTGACCAATGAAATGGATTCAAAATAGCTTGTCAAAACTTTTAAGTCCATTGGCTCTCAAAGTTGTCAGTCAAACCCAGTTTTTTGACGTGAAGCACTAATCATATTTTTGTCTTAATATGTTTGTCTTGGGTTCTTAGCCAGAGACAGAGGTAAGTTGCACTTTAATTACCTTCTGCCTTTGTAATATTATATTTCTGGAGTAAGATAAGTATTTATAAGATATAATTCTGCTCTAGAAATTGTGTTGAGGACAAATGCAAATCAAATCCTTCGATCCTTCACGACTGGACTACGGCGTAATCTGCTCGAGGGGGTACTCAACTAGCCTCTACATCGCGACGTCCCCTGAATGTCCATCTGCTAACCGCGGCCCGCTAGCTGTCTAGAGCATATTGGACTGTTAGCTGTATAGATCCATCTGCCAATTTCCTGGGCCACTATACCTATTTGCTAAAACAGACTTTCCTCCATCGAGACGTCCCTCTAAGGCCCTCTGCTAGCCCCGGCCTGCTAGCTGTCTGAATCGCCGTGTCTCCAGCCAGCCCAACCACTCACTGGACCCCTATTGATCACCCGGCTACACGTGCCTCTCCCTAATATCAATATGCCTTGTCCATTACTGTCCTGGTTAGTGATTAATGTCTTATTTCACTGTAGAACCTCTAGCCCTGCTCAATATGCCTTAACCCACCATTTAGTTCCACCTCCCACATATGCGGTGACATCACCTGGTTTAAACGTCTCTAGAGACAATATCTCTTTTATCATTACTCAATGCCTAGGTTTACCTCCAATGTACTCACATCCTACCATACCTTTGTCTGTACATTATGCCTTGAATCTATGCTACCGCGCCCAGAAACCTGCTCCTTTTACTCTCTCTTCTGAACGTAATAGACAACCAGTTCTGATAGCCTTTAGCCGTACCCTTATCCTACTCCTCTGTTCCTCTGGTGATGTAGAGGTTAATCCAGGCCCTGCAGTGCCTAGCTCCATTCCTACTCCCCAGATGCTCTCATTTGTTGACTTCTGTAACCGTAAAAGCCTTGGTTTCATGCATGTTAACATTAGAAGCCTCCTCCCTAAGTTTGTTTTATTCACTGCTTTAGCACACTCTGCCAACCCGGATGTCTTAGCCGTGTCTGAATCCTGGCTTAGGAAAACCACCAAAATCCCTGACATTTCCATCCCTAACTATAACATTTTCCGACAAGATAGAACTGCCAAAGGGGCGGGTTGCAATCTACTGCAGAGATAGCCTGCAGAGTTCTGTCTTCCTATCCAGGTCTGTACCCAAACAATTTGAACTTCTACTTTTAAAAATCCACCTTTCCAGAAACAAGTTTCTCACCGTTGCCGCTTGCTATAGACCACCATCTGCCCCCAGCTATGCCCTGGACACCATATGTGAACTGATTGCCCCCCATCTATCTTCTGAGCTCGTGCTGCTAGGTGACCTATGACATGCTTAACACTCTGGCCATCCTACAATCTAAGCTTGATGCCCTCAATCTCACACAAATTATCAATGAACCCACCAGGTACAACCCCAAATCCGTAAACACAGGCACCCTCATAGATATCATCCTAACCAACTTGCCCTCTAAATATACCTCTGCTGTTTTCAACCAAGATCTCAGCGATCACTGCCTCATTGCCTGCATCCGTAATGGGTCTGCGGTCAAACGACCACCCCTCATCACTGTCAAACGCTCCCTAAAACACTTCAGCGAGCAGGCCTTTCTAATCGACCTGACCCGGGTATCCTGGAAGGATATTGACCTCATCCCGTCAGTAGAGGATGCCTGGTTATTCTTTAAAAGTGCCTTCCTCACCATCTTAAATAAGCATGCCCCATTCAAAAAATGTTGAACCAGGAACAGATATAGCCCTTGGTTCTCTCCAGACCTGACTGACCTCGACCAGCACAAAAACATCCTGTGGCATTCTGCATTAGCATGGAATAGCCCACGTGTTATGCAACTTTTCAGGGAAGTTAGGAACAAACATACACAGGCAGTTAGGAAAGCAAAGGCTAGCTTTTTCAAGCAGAAATTTGCATCCTGAAGCACAAACTCAAAAAAGTCTGGGACACTAAAGTCCATGGAGAATAAGAGCACCTCCTCCCAGCTGCCCACTGCACTGAGGCTAGGAAACACTGTCACCACCGATAAATCACCTATAATTGAGAATTTCAAAAAGCATTTTTCTACAACGATCAACACCCCCTAAAGCAACTCGCCCAAGCCTCCCCATTTCTCCTTCACCCAAATCCAGATAGCTGATGTTCTGAAAGAGCTGCAAAATCTGGACCCTTATAAATCAGCCGGGCTAGACAATCTGGACCCTCTCTTTCTAAAATGATCTGCCGAAATTTTTGCAACCCCTATTACTAGCCAATTCAACCTCTCTTTTGTATCGTCTGAGATTCCCATAGATTGGAAAGCTGCCGCGGTCATTCCCCTCTTCAAAGGGGGAGAAACTCTAGACCCAACCTACTACAGACCTACAGTATATCTATCCTACCCTGCCTTTCTAAGGTCTTTGAAAGCCAAGTCAACAAACAGATACCGACCATTTCAAATCCCACCGTACCTTCTCCGCTATGCAATCTGGTTTCAGAGCTGGTCATGGGTGCACCTCAGCCACGCTCAAGGTCCTAAACGATATCATAACCGCCATCGATAAGAGACATTACTGTGCAGCCGTATTCATCGACCTGGTTAAGGCTGTCGACTCTGTCAATCACAACATTCTTATTGGCAGACTCAACAGCCTTGGTTTCTCAAATGAATTCCTCGCCTGGTTCACCACCTACTTTTCTGATAGAGTTCAGTGTGTCAAATCGGAGGGCCTGTTGTCCGGACCTCTGGCAGTCTCTATGGGGGTGCCACAGGGTTCAATTCTCAGGCTGACTCTCTTTTCTGTATACATCAATGATGTCGCTCTTGCTGCTGGTGATTCTTTGATCCACCTCTACGCAGACGACACCATTCTGTATACTTCTGGCCCTTCTGTGGACACTGTGTTAACTAACCTCCAGACGAGCTTCAATGCCATACAACTCTCCTTCCGTGGCCTCCAACTGCTCTTAAATGCAAGTAAAACTAAATACATGCTCTTCAACCGATCGCTGCCCGCACCCGCCCGCCTGTCCAGCATCACTACTCTGGACGGTTCCGACTTAGAATATGTGGACAACTACAAATAATAGACTGTAAACTCTCCTTCCAGACTCACATTAAACATCTCCAATCCAAAATTAAATCTAGAATCGGCTTCCTATTTCACAACAAAGCCTCGTTCACTCACGCTGCCAAACATACCCTCGTAAAACTGACTATCCTACCGATCCTCGACGATGTAATTTACAAAATAGCCTCCAACACTCTACTCAGCAAACTAGATGCAGTCTATCACAGTGCCATCCGTTTTGTCACCATAGCCCCATATACCACCCACCACTGCGACCTGTATGCTCTCGTCGGCTGGCCCTAGCTACATATTCGTCGCCAGACCCACTGACTCCAGGTCATCTATAAGTCTTTGCTAGGTAAAGCTCCGCCTTATCTCAGCTCACTGGGCACCCAAGAAAGTCCAGCAAGCGCCAGGACCGTCTCCTAAAGTTGATTCAGCTGCAGGATCGGGGCACCACCAGTACAGAGCTTGCTCAGGAATGGCAGCAGGCAGGTGTGAGTGCATCTGCACGCACAGTGAGGCGAAGACTTTTGGAGGATGGCCTGGTGTCAAGAAGGGCAGCAAAGAAGCCACTTCTCTCCAGGAAAAACATCAGGGACAGACTGATATTCTGCAAAAGGTACAGGGATTGGACTGCTGAGGAGTGGGGTAAAGTCATTTTTTCTGATGAATCCCCTTTCCAATTGTTTGGGGCATCCGAAAAAAAACTTGTCCGGAGAAGACAAGGTGAGCGCTACCATCAGTCCTGTGTCATGCCAATAGTAAAGCATCCTGAGAACATTAATTTGTGTGGGGTTGCTTCTTAGCCACGGGAGGGGGCTCACTCACAATTTTGCCTAAGAACACAGCCATGAATAAAGTTCGGTGACGAACAATGCCTTTTCCAGCATGATGGAGCACCTTGCCATAAGGCAAAAGTGATAACTAAGTGGCTCGGGGAACAAAACATCGATATTTTGGGTCCATGGCCAGGAAACTCCCCAGACCTTAATCCCATTGAGAACTTGTGGTCAATCCTCAAGAGGTGGCTGGACAAACAAAACCCCACAAATTCTTTCTTTGGACACTGTGTTAGCAAAACCTCCAAACCAGCTTCAATGCCATACAGCACTCCTTCCGTGGCCTACAACTGCTTTTAAATGCTAGTAAAACTAAATGCATTCTCTTCAACCGATTGCTGCCCGCACCCGCTCGCCCGACTAGCATCACTACTCTGGACGGTTCTGACTTAGAATATGCGGACAACTACAAATACCTAGGTGTCTGGTTAGACTGTAAACTCTCCTTCCAGACTCATATTAAACATCTCCAATCCAAAATTAATGCACGCGCTCCAGCAGATATATTTCACTGGTCATCCCCAAAGCCAACAACTCCTTTGGCCGTCTTTCCTTCCAGTTCTCTGCTGCCAATGACTGGAACGAATTGCAAAAATCACTGAAGTTGGAGACATATCTCCCTCTCTAACTTTAAGCATGAACTGTCAGAGCAGTTTGCCGATCACTGTACCTGTACACAGCTCATCTGTAAATAGCCCACCCAACTACCTCATCCCCATATTGTTATACATCTTTTTGCTCTTTTGCACCCCAATATCTCTACTTGCACATCATCATCTGCACATCTGTCACTCCAGTGTTAATGCTAAATTGTAATCATTTTTCCTCTATGGCCTATTTATTGCCTTACCTCCCTAATCTTACTACATTTGCACACACTGTACATTGATTTTTCTATTGTGTTATTGACTGTACATTTGTTTATGTGTCACTCTTGGTTGTTGTTTTTGTCGCACTGCTTTGCGTTATCTTGGCCAGGTTGCAGTTGTAAATAAGAACTTGTTCTCAACTGGCCTACCTGGTTAAATAAAAGTGAAATAAAATAAATACAAATTTGTGTGTGCGGGATGGGGTGGGCGGTGGAGAGCGAGAGAGAGAGAGAGAGGTGTGAGTATCGCTCCTCCCCCTGCAGCATGTGTGTCAGGCCCCTGCCTCTGCACAGTATGGGTTCTCCATCTTCCTCTACAAAAGGCAAGAAAGACAAATACAAAAAGATAAGTATATTAAGCAGATCCTCTTATCTCTACATTGACTACCAGTATCTAATATTTACTTAAAAATACTATTTTCTGCATATAAAACACAACATTCACTTGCAAACACGACATACAATTTGTATTTCATATAGAATTGCAATAAATGAATGAACAAAAACTTGCCTTGCCTTTTCTAAGAAACAGTCTCTGGTTTGGCCCAGACTTCGTTGTCAATTTTCATGTGACGAGCTGTGACTTGTCTCGCTGGTGGGATGGTACACAGGATGTCTTGAAACGGGTACCAAAGGATGTCTTCGCGGGCTGGCAAGTAAAACCTGTTGGCCTCAATCCTTTTCATACAACGAACCTTGACGTGTGTCAAGTTGATCATTGTACTTCAGCACACACCATTTGCCAACAACCTCAGAACTTTGCCACTGATCTCCTGTGGTTGTGGGAGCCTTCTGTCGAATGGAATTTGAAATGCTTTGCATTAAAGCACTCACAGCTCAGATGTTGTCTTGCTGTGAACAAGCAGCTGACGTCACTGTAGGCCAGCTCTCCATGGCCTAGGGTTACTGAACATCAGGGATATCTGTCCCCTTGCTGACAAGACTGTTAGCCGTCCTCTTCAGGGAACCCTTTCCATGGTTTGCCTCAAAGAAGTTCCACGTTCCAGCAGTGAATCCTCTTCTGAACAGCTCAGTACAAAACAGGAAAACATTCCCTCGCTGCTTGTACTGAGTGCAAGGGCCATCACTGTACAAATGGATAGTGGAGACCTCTGGATGTGCACTCTGCACATAATCAAGCACTGGTGACAAGTGCTGCCAGATTGCTGGTGGGCCCTTCTGTCTGGAGGGGGACACTGTGCAGAAGGACACCAGTCGGGGGGTTGTATGCACATAAAGCACACCTGTGTGCAATGTTGCCTGCTGGTGTGATGCTCTGAAGTGGACCGACTGTACTTCTGTGGCGTACTTACAGAGGTCATTTTTGGAAAAGTCAACATGAATTAAGCATTCATGTGCTTTGAAGCCTCGTTTCAGTGCCCTGTAGTGGGTAAACTGATTCTTGATGTTGTACGTGTGCATCTTAAACTTGCGCAGCATCAGGTTCAGCTGTTCCAGCAGTTGCTCTTGGGTGGTCTGGAACTCTTTTTTGATGGTGACTTTGAATGTTCTGCCATTGGGGTCATTCTTGTGCTCCTTATCCACAGTTGCCCACTGGACATAAGTCACTTCATTCTTATCATTGTATTGGCCAGAGACGGGACAAGAGAGGTCCTTGCACACCGCATATTCTCCATACATGCACTCCGTGTTGCATGTGACGGATTTTAGAAGTTCATCAGGATTGAAAGTGTTGATTATCTTCAGGTGGTGCAGTTTCTGTACAATAAAACTGAGATTTTCATGCAGTTTGCACATGCAAGTCTCCCGGTCACTTAGAGTTGGGTGAACAACCCAAAAGGGGCGCAGTGAGCAGAAGAGGGAGTATGGCTTAAGGACAACACAGTCAAGGTATTGGAGTGGCCATCACAAAGCCCTGACCTCAATCCAATAGAACATTTGTGGGCAGAACTGAAAAAGCGTGTGCAAGCAAGGAGACCTACTAACCTGACTTAGTTACACCAGCTCTGTCAGGAGGAATGGGCCAAAATTCACTCAACTTATTGTGGGGAAGCTTGTGGAAGGCTACCTGAAACGTTTGACCCAAGTTAAACAATTTGAAGGCAATGCTACCAAATACTAATTGAGTGTATGTAAACTTCTGACCCACTGGGAATGTGATGAAAGAAATAAAATCTGAAATAAATAATTCTCTAGTATTATTCTGACACATTCTTAAAATAAAATGGTGATCCTAACTGACGTAAAACAGGGCATTTTTACTCAGATTAAATGTCAGGAATTGTGAAAAACTGAGTTTAAATGTATTTGGCTAAGGTGTATGTAAACTTCCAACTTCAACTGTTAATTAATAAATCAATTGATAGCAACAGAGTCACACATTGTAGAAGATTACTTCCCCAAACAAAGTCCAGCTTTTGAATGTCATAGAGACAAACCAAAGCTATCTGTAATATTCACAATAGATTGTGATTAAACTAAAACCTTCACTCAGCAGTGGCCCAGGGTGGTCTACGACACAGGTCTATGGTGTCACCTATGCCGGCATCGGTTAGAATCCGGCCTGCTGCCCTCCGGCCTATATCTTTCCTCCCTGTCACCCTCTCTGTTCAGTGAAGTCAGAACAAAAAGAAAAAACCTTTTTGCTCTGCATTTGATCTCCAAGCAGATGTCCATATTATCAGGGAGGGGTTTCTGCAACCAAATTGCGCCCTTATCGCCCTCGTGCAACAATATTTGCAAACACAGAAAGGGGCCTATAGGGAATGAGACTTTCAACAGGTCAAGGTGCCATACCTGTCCAACCACGTGACCTGTCAGAAGAAAAACTCCTGGTCATGTGTTTGGTTTATATCTACTTTGATTAAATATAAGGATTTATATTCATCTACTGTCATTGAGTATGCACACTAATAACTCTATTAAACTGATTGTCATGTAAACACCTTACTCTGCTGATCTTCAGCGTACGCCGGTTAAAACATGGTTTTCTGAGCAATCTTTCAAATGATTATTATTATATAAAATAGGCTTCCCAAAAAGAAAGTTTATTTCAAAACTGCCGATTTTCTGCATTTATCAAAGTCCCATCAGGTAGTCTGATTTCAGATGTGTCCATGTAAAACAGGATTATTTGGGAAATCGTTATTCTTGCAAAGCATGTAAACGTTTAAATCAAACTTATATTAAAATCGGGAATATTCACAATAATCGTATTATTGTGTGCATGTAATCATACTCATTGCCTTTCAGTTTTCTAAATAAGCAGTGCGCACACTCATGCTGAACCCCCCCACTAGACTGACAGGACACAGAAGTACTCAAATTACTTTAATACAGTGGAATCTTTGTTCAGTAGCCCTCTGCCAAACAAAATAAGTAATTACAAACAAAATATTACATTTGTCTCCTAAAACATTCTCTCAATTTCTTTTAAACATTTTAAAATCACGTTTTCTATAATTGTATATATTCTTTTATGTAAGACATTCATATTTTTTGCACAACCTATACAGTTCAATAAAGATTGCATGGCGTGGGAATGGTTCCTGTAACTCTAATGATCAGAAGGAATACTGATCAGAGATCCCGCCTCTCCAAGGATGAACCAGAGTGGATCTCTTATTTTAATCTGACCATTCAGAGTATAATCTAGATGGCATCATAATCTGACCAACTGAATTACATCAATCGATGTACATAAAAAAAAAACCATTTCTCTCGATAAGAGAAATAAAAACCCGAACAGTAAATTAAAACCATTTAAAGGAGGAGGAGTACAGCACATCCTCCTCAGTTTGGGGAGAGACCTGAAGGTTCTTTGCAGAAAGAATGAGTGGACAAGAGAAGATGGAGAATAGTTCACAGGTCAGTGGCGAGTCCGAACTAGTAGAGACAATAGAATCCAACGGAATTCAATGGGATCCAACGGAACTCAATAGAACCCCAATGGAATCTAATAACACTACTCCAGGACCACACGTTGTTGTGTATGTACAAGGTGTTGTTGATCATATGTTTTCATTCATTTCCTTGTTTCAAAGCATCGTTAGAGACCATGTCAGTTATCACAGCGATTTGTGTCTTCACAATACAAGCAGTTAATTGGTCTCGACTTGGATTTGTTTTTGAATGTCGATTTCTTTCAATTCTAAAAATGTACAATATTAACACATTACCTATACATCCCACATGAAATTGCTGTTAAATCAACTATTTATATATATATTATTTTGCCACACCTCCCCCCACCTTATATATATATATATATATAGAGGGGTCTGTCTGTCTATTTGAGGAGGGGGTCGGACGGTGGTCCGGTAGGGGGGTAATGACAGGGGGCGGTGCAGGAGCAACAGCAGCATCACCACCCACCTAAAAGGACATTCAGCAGTCATAAACCAACACCTGAACTGTTCTGTACTAAAGTCTGTATGGCATACTGTAGTGTACTACACCTGTACTGTTCTGTACTAAAGTCTGTATGGCATACTGTAGTGTACTACACCTGTACTGTTCTGTACTAAAGTCTGTATGGCATACTGTAGTGTACTACACCTGTACTGTTCTGTACTAAAGTCTGTATGGCATACTGTAGTGTACTACACCTGAACTGTTCTGTACTAAAGTCTGTATGGCATACTGTAGTGTACTACACCTGTACTGTTCTGTACTAAAGTCTGTATGGCATACTGTAGTGTACTACACCTGTACTGTTCTGTACTAAAGTCTGTATGGCATACTGTAGTGTACTACACCTGTACTGTTCTGTACTAAAGTCTGTATGGCATACTGTAGTGTATAGTATGTTTACCCCCAGACAACCTCCACCATTCTAGAACTCTCCTTGGAACATTCTGTAAACCCCACACTGAAAGTTATCTTCTTATTCAGTAACCCCAAAGATCCTCACTTCCACCCATCTTCCCTTAAATCTCTCTATGACTTGACCTCAACTTCCTTTACCAGTTCTATAACCGCACCCTCTCGTATCACTCTGTTCACATACACCATGCCCCATAGGTGGGGGGGTCAGGAGGGGGGAGGGGATATTTGAAGGATGGAGATAAAAAGGTGAAGGAGAGCGAGAAAAGAGAATAGAAATGGTGAATATGGATCATGTGAGATCCACTATCATGAAGTGTTTACGTCTGTTTGTACAGTAAGTGCCAGCATCCCTGTGAAGTCACATGATCATGGCAAAGTGCTGTTGTCATTGGATCAAAATGGCCGTCCAAACCAGAGACTGACAGGGACGTGACTGATTAAAACCCTAGCAAAGTTTTCTGCAATGTTCCAAACTAGCATACGGAACAACTCCCCTGCTAAATGCATCCGTCACGGTCTGAAAACAGTGGCGAACACAACTTATTATAACCAGTTTATAAGCATCCTGACGTTTCAGGTTTGTGACATACTGCATAAAGACTAATCAAGTAAAGGATTGCCAAACGTAAAGTGCTTAAAAAAAATAAAAAAGTGACTAAGTGTGTGTGTGGATGTCTATGTCAAACAGCATGACAAGAGCAGACGTGGTTCGCCACTATTACACTATGGCACAGCTACAGTACCTTCTAGCACAGTCTCCTGTCAGTCGATACCAAGGATGGGCAACTTTAATGGGGTGGGGGGGGCCACAAAAAAAAAAAGAAAGAAAGCGGAACTCATCATGAGGGGCCACAGTGCCTTGTGGGTCTACGTACCCACAGCCATACACACATACACACAAGCAGTAAGAGATATTGGTTTCCCCTATGACTCCCAACCTAGTGTACTGTATCCACTGTGTATGATACCTGTATATGCATGGCTGTGTGACAATGTAACAGTTGGGTGTGTGTGTGCACGCACGTTCGGTCAGGTGTATGACAAGTGTGTTTAGTTCACTCCAGCTGTGGGTGTTTGTGACTCTCAGATGTGTATACACACACACACACACACGTATCATCGCTGTCTGATGAGAACCCCGTAGGCCCATCTCCAAAACAGACACTTCAAGAAATGGACAAAAAAAAAATAGTTCTATTTTTAACGAACATATAATTACCAAACTTCAGGAGCTATTTTAAACATATGTTCTTAGTCGTAGAGTCATGAAATATTCAGAGGCTATTGAGAGAAGTTACTGCATTCAATACAAATGTTTTGGGATAAAATGGAGTTACAAGGTTTTCATCAGACAGCAACGGTATGTATATCTGCAGTATGTCTTCAGTTAATAATCATCATTTGGTGTCTGTTTATATCGGTCCTATGTCACACGTACCAGTGTTACACGTGTGTGAATTGGAAATGTGTTTTTTGCACATCCCAACTCTCCCTGAGACGCCCTCGGAGAGTGGGGTCACGGCTAGGGTCAGCCATTATCAACGGCGACCGAAAGCAATTAGGGTTAAGTGCCTTGCTCAAGGGCACGTCGACAGATCCACCCCCCCCCCCCCCCCCCCCCCCCCCCCAACTTGTCGGCTTGGGGATTTAAACTAGAGACCTTTCGGTTACTGACCCAACCCTCTAAACGCTGTCTAGGTGTGTGTGTAGGTGTCTGACAGGTGTGTGTGTGTGTGTCTAGGTGTATGACAGGTGTGTGTGTGTGTGTGTCTAGGTGTATGACAGGTGTGTGTGTAGGTGTCTAGGTGTATGACAGGTGTGTGTGTGTAGGTGTCTAGGTGTATGACAGGTGTGTGTGTGTAGGTGTCTAGGTGTATGACAGGTGTGTGTGTGTAGGTGTCTAGGTGTATGACAGGTGTGTGTGTGTGTGTAGGTGTCTAGGTGTATGACAGGTGTGTGTGTGTGTGTGTCTAGGTGTATGACAGGTGTGTGTGTGTGTGTGGGTGTGTCTAGGTGTATGACAGGTGTGTGTAGGTGTCTAGGTGTATGACAGGTGTGTGTGTGTGTGTGTGTGTGTGTCTAGGTGTATGACAGGTGTGTGTAGGTGTCTAGGTGTATGACAGGTGTGTGTAGGTGTCTAGGTGTATGACAGGTGTGTGTGTGTGTAGGTGTCTAGGTGTATGACAGGTGTGTGTGTGTGTAGGTGTCTAGGTGTATGACAGGTGTGTGTGTGTGTAGGTGTCTAGGTGTATGACAGGTGTGTGTGTGTGTAGGTGTCTAGGTGTATGACAGGTGTGTGTGTAGGTGTCTAGGTGTATGACAGGTGTGTGTGTAGGTGTATGACAGGTGTGTGTGTAGGTGTCTAGGTGTATGACAGGTGTGTGTGTAGGTGTCTAGGTGTATGACAGGTGTGTGTGTAGGTGTCTAGGTGTATGACAGGTGTGTGTGTGTGTAGGTGTCTAGGTGTATGACAGGTGTGTGTAGGTGTCTAGGTGTATGACAGGTGTGTGTAGGTGTCTAGGTGTATGACAGGTGTGTGTAGGTGTCTAGGTGTATGACAGGTGTGTGTGTGTGTGTGTGTCTAGGTGTATGACAGGTGTGTGTGTCTAGGTGTATGACAGGTGTGTGTGTGTCTAGGTGTATGACAGGTGTGTGTGTGTCTAGGTGTATGACAGGTGTGTCTAGGTGTATGACAGGTGTGTGTGTGTCTAGGTGTATGACAGGTGTGTGTGTGTGTGTAGGTGTATGACAGGTGTGTGTGTAGGTGTCTAGGTGTATGACAGGTGTGTGTGTGTAGGTGTATGACAGGTGTGTGTGTGTGTAGGTGTATGACAGGTGTGTGTGTGTGTAGGTGTATGACAGGTGTGTGTGTGTGTAGGTGTATGACAGGTGTGTGTGTGTGTAGGTGTATGACAGGTGTGTGTGTGTGTGTAGGTGTATGACAGGTGTGTGTGTGTGTGTAGGTGTATGACAGGTGTGTGTGTGTCTAGGTGTATGACAGGTGTGTGTGTGTGTAGGTGTATGACAGGTGTGTGTGTGTGTAGGTGTATGACAGGTGTGTGTGTGTGTAGGTGTATGACAGGTGTGTGTGTGTGTAGGTGTATGACAGGTGTGTGTGTGTGTAGGTGTATGACAGGTGTGTGTGTGTGTGTAGGTGTCTAGGTGTATGACAGGTGTGTGTGTGTGTAGGTGTCTAGGTGTATGACAGGTGTGTGTGTAGGTGTCTAGGTGTATGACAGGTGTGTGTGTGTAGGTGTCTAGGTGTATGACAGGTGTGTGTGTAGGTGTCTAGGTGTATGACAGGTGTGTGTGTGTCTAGGTGTATGACAGGTGTGTGTGTGTGTGTAGGTGTCTAGGTGTATGACAGGTGTGTGTGTGTGTAGGTGTCTAGGTGTATGACAGGTGTGTGTGTAGGTGTCTAGGTGTATGACAGGTGTGTGTGTGTAGGTGTCTAGGTGTATGACAGGTGTGATCCGTTGGAGATCTGAGAGGTGATGCTGGTGCTCATGCTCAGAGCCTGTTCGCTCCGCCCCCCTCCTGACGTCGACGCCCTCCTTATAGCCTGGGGGCTGTTCCTGGCCCCCACCGCCCCTCCCGCACTCCCCCTCTGACTCCCCCCTCCAGAGGGCTGGTGCAGACTCCAGGGAGGGGGGCCCCCAGCGAGTACAGGGTGACCCCACGGCTGCTGGGAGCTGGACCCCCCCTGGTGGTGGCTGTGACCATGATGAGACAGTCCGGACCCCCCTCCTCCCCACCCCCCTGGGCTGCCCTGTGTGTCTGAGCCCTGCAGGTTAGACAGGACCATGTTGCTGAAACCTAGTCTCATGGACTCTGAGTCAAAGGCCTCTATCTCTCTGGCCTGGCGCTCCAACAGGGACCTGATACGCTCCACACGCTCTTTCTGCAGAGACAGCATCTCCTCCTCAATCTGGAGACACACACAAACAGAGAGAGAGATGGGGACGAGAGACCGTCAGAAACACACAGCGATGCCAACACCAACTATATCACACACACACACCCCTATATCACACACACACACCCCTCGTCCCTACCTTGTGTTCCAGAAGAGCCCTGCGGAGCGACACTCTCTGCTCCAGATCCTTCCTCTCTCTGTCGTGCTGGGCTTCTGTCTGCATCTTGATCTTACTCTGATAGGCGTTCAGCAACTCCAACTCCTGCTGCAGCTGCATCCTCAGCACCTGACACTCCCCTTCCTGGGCCTCGTCCAATCGCAGCTGGGGAGGGAGAAGTGTGGACAGAGGGCATGGGGACAAAACAAAGGTGGAGACCAGTAGTAAATAGATCTGAAATCATTGGATAGTTTTAGCAATATGCTACAAATTAGAGCTGCACGATATGGGCAAAAAAGAAATGTAGATTTGTTTTTACTTGCGACGTAGATCAAAACACTTGGAGGGATAGAAATAGAATGATGAAGCAAAGTGGAAACCAGCATCGTTCTTGTTTGGAACAATCATTTGACCGAACAGAACACCAAGAAAACTGCATCTAACAGCGAGGAGGATAAACAGCGCTGCTTGATTGACAGGGGGCGGGGCTTGGTGTCTGTGGGAAAGCAGTCGCAAGACGCTACAACTATTTAAAAAAAATGATGCAGCATTTAAACAATTTCATGCGATATGGATCACTTGCAATATGGATTGCACATGTCAATATTGCGATTTTGACGTGAATTTGATTAATTATGCAGCCCTACCACAAACAGTAGCCCCTTGGGGTTAGGACTAGGGATTGAACATATTTTTATTAAGTCTTCCCGAAAAGTCGTTTTTAATTTGCCTGTGTTTGATACATGTTTAGAGAGACAACAGTGTGTGCGTGCATGTGGTACTCACAGCCTGTGTGGACAGCATGTTGTTGATAGAGTGGTCATACTGCTCGGCCAGGATGGCCAGTTTCCTGGTCTGCTCCTCCTTCAGCCTCTTGAGCACCGCCTTGTGGTCGGCCTTGGGAGTGCTCTCCAACAGGTGGTTCCTCAGGGCCTTGTACTGACGCGTCTGGATCTTACATGTGTCCTGGAACTGCTTCTTAATCTGCATCTCCTTAGACTGGGGGAGGGAGTGGGGGACCGTAAAATAGGGGTGTGGGTGTGGGGTATGTGTGTATGCCAGTGTCGGTGTGTTCCTGACCTTTAAACTCTTGGGCTGCTGTCGGACCTCCATGACGTGTTTGCGTCTCAGCTCTCTCTCCCTCCTCTTGTTGTACTCCAGCTGATTGGTCAGTTCTGTCTGGTGCTGTGTCCTGATAAGCTCCGCTCTCATCTTCTGGATGGTTCCCAGATGTCTGAACTCCAGCTCCTGCATCGACTCGTGATGTCTGAGCAGCATGGCATGTTCAAAGTCCTTCTGGGTCTGACGCTTATTCAACTCCTAAGAGAGAGGGAGAAGAATAGAGATGGAGAGATTGTTTGACAAGTAATACAATAATAATTTAGTGTTTCACACTTGTACAGTTGTGTTTTTTACGCATGTTTTAAATGGAAATGTGTTTTTTTGCATATCCCAACTCCCAGAGACACCCTCGGGGAGTGGGGTCATGGCCAGGGTCAGCCTGGCGACCCTGGAGCGCAGACAGATTTTTCCCATTGACTGCTCGGGGATTCGAACTAGCGACCTTTCAGTTACTGGTCCAACACTCTAACCGTTAGGTTACCTGCCTCCCTATGTGGGGGGAGGGTGAAGGGGAGAGGAGGGAGAGAGATGGAGGCAGGAGGAGAGAGGGGTTGAAACAGATGGAGGACAGGTAGAAAGGAGAGCATGAATGAAAAGTGGTAAGGGGATAGAGGGAGGGGAGAGAGGGGTTGAAACAGAAATGGAAGAGAGGGTGTTAAGAGAGGAGAGGATGAAAGAGAGCATGAAAGATAATAAAATAAATGATTTGAGAAAGGAGAGGAATGTTCACACAAGACAGCTCCATGTGTTGAGCGATAACCTGTCATGTCCTTTGGAGGTGAATAGGAATGATGTGTGTTTGCCGTGTGTGTACCTCTCGTGCCAGGTCCTGCTCCACGTTGTGCCTGGCAATGAGTATCCTCCGTTTGAAGCGTCGACACTCCAGCTCCAGGTACTGCCGCTGTCTCCTCAACAAGTTGGCTTCCTCCTCAGCCTGACAAATTACATCAAACTTTACTTAACAGTGTGGCTCAGTTGGTAATGGATCTTGCAACACCAAGGGTTGTGGATTCGATTCCCGCTCAGGAATGACTAAGTTGCTTTGGATAAAAGCGTCTGCTCTGGTATATATTGTATAATATCTTATATAGTACATTTTGTACCATAAAAATGCCATACAAAGTACTTCACATACATCAATTAATAATACAAGAAAAACACCATACATTTCTAGACAGATACATGAAGTACAACAATAGCAGAAGTCTCGAGGTATTGCTGGTCTGAGGTAGAATACAGTTTATCTACCAAGAGAGTTCTCATCTATATTATTCGTAGCCTTCTATTTACCACCACAAACCAAATGGTGGAAAAAGTAACCAATTGTTCTCAAAGATGGTGACGATAGAGATGGCAGCGTCGCTTCTAGTCCTTAGGAAACTGCAGTATTTTTTTGTTCATTTATTATTTCTTACATTGTTAGCCCAGAAAACCTTAAGTGTTATTACATACAGCCGGGAAAAACTATTGTATATCAGAGAGACGTCAACTTACCAGAACAACCAGCACTACGACCAGGAATACGACTTTCCCAAAGCGGATCCTCTGTCTGCACCTCCCAGGGCATTCAAACTAATTCCAGAGGCCGACTCAAAACAACGCCGCCGGAGGAGAGGGTGCCGGAGCGGTCTTCTAGTGAGGCTTCGGATGTGCACACACCACCCAGCGATTCAGAGTATATTACTCGATATTGTCCAGTCCCTAGCTAACAAAGTTGATGAAATTAGAGCAAGAGTTGCTTTCCAAAGAGATATCCGGGATTGTAACATACTCTTTCACGGAAACATGGCTAGCGGGGGACATGCTGTCGGAGTCAGTACAGCAAACGGGATTTTCAGTGCATCGCGCCGACAGGAATAAACATATCTCTGTTAAGAAGAAGGGCGGGGGTGTATGTTCCATGATTAACGACTCATGGTGTAATTGTAACAACATACAGGAACTCAAGTTCTTTTGTTCACCTGACCTAGAATTCCTCACAATCAAATGCCGACCGTATTATCTCCCAAGAGAAATCTCCTCCGTTCTTGTCACAGCCGTGTATATCCCCCGCAAGCGGATACCAAGACAGCCATCAAGGAATTTCATTGGACTTTATGCAAACTGGAAACCATATATCTGGGGATTTTAACAAAGCTAATTTGAGAACAAAGCTACCTAAATTCTATCAGCATATCGATTGCCGTACATGAGCGACCACTGCTACTCTAACTTCCGCGATGCATTACAAAAAGAAAACCAGCCCCGACGCAAACATCGACGTCTTGCTTCCAGACAAATTCAACAACTTCTTTGCCCGCTTTGAGGACAATACAGTGCCACCGACGCGGCCCGCTACCAAAGACTGTGGGCTCCCCTTCTCCGTGGCCGACGTAAGTAAAACATTTAAACGCGTTAACCCTTGCAAGGCTGCCGGCCCAGACGGCAACCCTAGCCACGTCCTCAGACCATGCGCAGACCAGCTGGCTGGTGTGTTTACGGACATATTCAACCAATCCCTATTTCAGTCTGCTGTCTCCACATGCTTCAAGATGGCCACCATTGTTCCTGTTCCCAAGAAAGCAAAGGTAACTGAACTAAATGACTATCAGTCATTGCACTCACTTCTGACATCATGAAGTGCTTTGAGAGACCATGCAAAGATCACCCTACCTGTCACCCTAGACCCACTTCAATTTGCTTACAGCCCCAATAGGTCCACAGACGATGCAATCGCCATCACACTGCACACTACCCTATCCCATCTGGACAAGAGGAATACCTTTGTAAGAATGCTGTTCATTGACTACAGCTCAGCATTCAACACCATAGTACCCTCCAAGCTCATCATTAAACTTGAGTCCCCCGGTCTGAATCCCTCCCTGTGCAACTCGGCCCTGGACTTACTGATGGGCGGCCTCCAGGTGGTGAAGGTAGGAAACAACATCTCCACTCCACTGATCCTCAACACTGGGGCCCCACAAGTTTGCGATCTCAGCCCCCTCCTGTACTCCCTGTGGCCATGCACGCCTCCAACTCAATCATCAAGTTTGCAGACGACACTACAGTGGTAGGCTTGATTACCAACAACAACGACGAGACAGCCTACAAGAAGAAGGTGAGGGCCCTCGGAGTATGGTGTCAGGAAAATAACCTCTCACTCAATGTCAGCGAAACAAGAGATGGTTGTGGACTTCAGGAAACAGCAGAGGGAGCACCCCCTATCCACATCGACGGGACAGCAGTGGAGAAGGTGGAAAGTTTTAAGTTCCTCTGTGTACATATCACCGACAAACTGAAATGGTCCACACACACACAGTGTGGTGAAGGCGCAACACCGCCTCTTCAACCTCAGGAGGCTGAAAAAATTTGGCTTGTCACCGAAAACCCTCACTAACTTTTACAGGTGCACAATCGAGAGCATCCTGTCGGGCTGTATCACCCCCTGGTACGGCAACTGCATCGCCCACAACTAGTGATACACCGATATGACATTTTTGGCCGACACCAATATTTTCCTTGACAAAAAAACCCCGATACACATTTTTGCGGCCTTTTAAGCATTCTAGTACAGTTAAATAGTTAACACACACACATGGACGCAGCGGTCTAAGGCACTGCATCTCAGTGCAAGAGGCGTCACTACAGTCCCTGGTTCGAATACCGGACGTGATTGGGAGTCCCATAGGGCGGCCCACAATTGGCCCAGCGTCGTCCGGGTTTGCTGTGAGATGTTACCCCACTCTTCCACCAAGGCACCTGATAGTTCCCGGACATTTCTGGAGGGAATGGCTCTAGCCCTCACCCTCTGATCCAACAGGTCCCAGACGTGCTCAATGGGATTGAGATCCGGGCTCTTCACTGGCCATGGCAGAACACTGACATTCCTGTCTTGCAGGAAATCACGCACAGAACGAGCAGTATGGCTATTGTCATGCTGGAGGGTCATGTCAGGATGAGCCTACAGGAAGGGTACCACATGAGGGAGGAGGATGTCTTCCCCGTAACGCACAACGCTGAGATTGCCTGCAATGACAACAAGCTCAGTCCGATGATGCTGCGACACCCCGCCCCAGACCGTGATGTACCCTCCACCTCGATCCCACTCCAGAGTACAGGCCTCCGTGTAACGCTAATTCCTTCGACGATAAACGTGAATCCGACTATCACCCCTGGTGAGACAAAACCACGACTTGTCAGTGAACAGCACTTTTTGCCAGTCCTGTCTGATCCAGCGACGGTGGGTTTGTGCCCATAGGCAACACTGTTGCCGGTGATGTCTGGTGAGGACCTGTCTTACAGCAGGCCTACAAGCCCTCAGTCCAGCCTCTCTCAGCCTATTGCGGACAGTCTGAGCAATGATGAAGAGATTTTGCGTTCCTGGTGTAACTCAGGCAATTGTTATTTCCATCCTGTACCTGTCCCGCCGGTGTGATGTTCGGATGTACCGATCCTGTGCAGGTGATGTTACACGTGGTCTGCCACTGCGAGGACGATCAGCTGTCCGTCCTGTGTCCCTGTAGCGCTGTCTTAAGCGTCTCACAGTACGGACATTGCAATTTATTGCCCGGCCACATCTGCAGTCATCATGCCTCCTTGCATAGTAAAAAAGGTTCCAAGAGTGTGCAAGGCAAAGGGTGGCTACTTTGAAGAATATCACATATAAAATATATTGACTTGTTTAACACCTTTTTGGTTACATGATTCCATATGTGTTATCTCGAAGTGCCAACGACTTCCATATTATTCCACAATGGTACTAATATTATATATATTATATATATATGCCTTTTGCTAAGGCACGTTCACGCAGATGAGCAGGGACCCTGGGCATCTTTCTTTTGGTGTATCTCAGAGTCAGTTGAAAGGCCTCTTCAGTGTTCTAAGTTTTCATAACTGTGACCTAAATTGCCTTCCGTCTGTAAGCGTCTTTACGACCGTTCCACAGGTGCATGTTCATTCATTGTTTATGGTTCATTGAACAAGCATGGGAAACAGTGTTTAAACCCTTTACAATGAAGATCTGTGAAGTTATTTGGATTTTTACCAATTATCTTTGAAAGACAGGGTCCTAAAAAAGGGACGTTTCTTTTTTTTGCTGAGTTTACTTAAGTAGTACTTTAAAGTATTTTTTTTAAGTACTTTACACCACTGCCACAAACCGATGCTGGCACTAAGACCGCACTCAACGAACTGTATAAGGCCATAAGCCAACAGGAAAATGCTCATCCAGACGCGGCGCTCCTAGTGGTGTGGGACTTAAATCCGTTTTACCTCGTTTCTTCCAGCATGTCACATGTGCAACCAGAGGGGGAAAAAAACTCGACCTTCACTCCACACACAGAGATGCATACAAAGCTCTCCCTCGCCCTCCATTTGGCAAATATGACCATAATTATATCCTCCTGATTACTGCTTACAAGAAAAAACTAATGCAGGAAGTACCCGTGACTCACTCAATACAGAAGTGGTCAGATGATGCAGATGCTACGCTACATGACTGTTTTGCTAGCACAGACTGGAATATGTTCCCGGGATTCTTCCAATGGCATTGAGGAGTATAACACCTCAGTCACCTTCTTCATCATTAAGTGCATCGTACATATCCCAACCAGAAACCATGGATTACAGGCAACATCCACACCGAGCTAAAGCCAAGAGCTGCCGCTTTCAAGGAGCAGGACACTAATCCGGATGCTTATAAGAAATCCTGCTATGGCCTCAGACAAAGCGTCAATACAGGACACGCTGATCCTCAACACTAGGGCCCCTCAGGGGTGGATGCTTAGTCCCCTCCTGTACTCCCTGTTCACCAACGACAGCATGGCCAAGCACGACTCCAACACCATTTTTAAGTTTGCTGACGACAACAGTGTTAGGCCTGATCACAGACAATGATGAGACAGTCTATAGGGAGGTCAGAGACCTGGCAGCGTGGTGCCAGGACAACAACCACTCCCTCAATGCCAGCAAGACAAAGGAGCTGATCGTGGACTACAAGAAACGGAGGGCCGAGCACATGCCCATCCACATCGATAGGGCTGTAGTGGAGCGGATTAAGAGTTTCAAGTTCCCTGGTGTTCACATTGTAGCGGTATTAATTCGAGAAAGGTAAAGAAGATTTTGTTCGGGCGCCAGGCAGGTATTAACCCTGCCGAAAGGAAAATAGTAGAACAGCGAGAGTACCACTACCAGACCCACACACATCAACAGAAGAGACTGCCTAGAGTGTAGCCTGTTGACCAGATAGCCAGCGGAGAGAAAAAAGAATACACACCCTATAGATCCCACATCACATCAGTCCTTCCACAATTCTTGGTAACCCCCACCAAACATACCTCATATAACAATAATGGCAGAGCAAATAAACAGCAACTTCATACAATAATGAATGAACCCAGTCATCACACAGAGGATTTGCAATAGTTTGTATTTTCTTCCTGGGAAGGAGTGCAGAGGGTATGAATGTGTGGTGTTCATATACACACTAGTCCAGCTCCAATGAAACTTCAATGTATTTAGGAAATAGAGTCGGTTGCAGTGTAAAGCACTGGAACATAGCGTGAAGAGAAAGAGAGAAAGAGAACAAGAGAGGGCTTAGCTGTGGTCTTGAGGGTGCAGGTATCCGGTCTGACTGTCCGATGGTATGTTGGGTTGTAGTTGAACGCTTCACAACAATGTTGCTACTAATCCCTTTGATCCATAACCATCGCGGTCCCAAATGAGAACAACCACGTCGTCGAGCGATCACACCGAGGATTGATCCAAAAAACTGTACAACCACATACAGTGAAGACAAACAAAAAAACCTCTGCAGCATAGCACACACAAACCAAACTGTCGCGCCAACAAGAGCTCTCCCCAATAGAGCTTAACGAGCTCTTTTATCTCCTCCTTCCTACTGCTCATGCGCTCTTAAAGTGGCAGCGCACTTAAGTGCAGGATTTCGCCACACTCCTCCCCCCATGAAAAAACAAAGCCTGTAGAAACAGAGGATGCAGGCTTTGACAAGTTAATGTTCCTGCAATCCAAAACCAGGGAAGTCCTCATCATCAGAGTCCTCCACGAAAAGTTCCTGCAGGTGTTGCTTTTGCCTGCGATCCAGCTCTTCTGCCGTAGGGTAGCAAGGCTTTAGGTCAACAACATGCACCGTCCTGACATCTTCCCCAGTGTCCTCCAAACAGACCAAGTAGTTCACTGGTCCCAACTGCTGCACTACACGGTATGGGCCTTTCCATCTCGAAGCTAGCTTGGCAGTGAACTTCTTAGATGCCTTCGACAGATGATGGGAACGTACCCAGACACGAGACTGGGGTGGGAAACACACGTCTCGTCTATGTTTATCATCGTTTCTCAGCTGTCGTTGTTTGGCTTTGGTTTTGCTGGCCTCCACTCTGG
This sequence comes from Salvelinus namaycush, assembly GCF_016432855.1. NCBI lineage: Eukaryota > Metazoa > Chordata > Actinopteri > Salmoniformes > Salmonidae > Salvelinus > Salvelinus namaycush. The sequence goes on along the minus strand of NC_052332.1, from coordinate 36,987,414 downwards.
CTAGCAAGGTGTGGTGGTGTTGTACGGCATCAAACGCTGGGCAGTCAGGTGAAACATTAGAACTTTGCAAGACTCTGTCCATCGGACCTTTTAGTGGTCTTCCCAGGTGGAGTTCAGCGGGAGTGACCCCAGAAGTCTCCTGCACGGCAGAGTTCAGTGCAAAGCGAAATTCAGGAAGATGCTGATCCCACCTTGTGTGCTGATCCCCCACGAATGAAGCAATCATCCCCTTCAGGGTACGGTTTACCCTCTCGGTCAGGTTGGTCTGAGGATGGTAGGCTGTGGTCAGCTTGGCAATTACACCCCAGTAGGTACAAAGCTCTTTGTATATTCCTGATATGAACTGCGGACCTCGGTCCGAGAGGATTTGGTCTGGAATTCCGAATCTGGTAAAGACCTCCCGTCGCAGAATTAGATCAATGGCTGATGCAGTGGCTTTGCGGAGTGGAAACAACTCCACCCAGTGTGTGTAGTAGTCCACTACCACCAATAAAAATTCATTCCGGGTTCCCCGGCTGGGAGGAAAAGGTCCCATGAGGTCAATTCCCAACATTTCATTTGGATGGTTTACCACGGTCTGCTGCATTTTTCCAGCAGGTCTGCCAATGTCTGGTTTGTATTTCTGGCAGACTTCACACTGCTGTACAAACTTCCGAGTATCAACCCACATGCCTGGCCAGTAAACCACCTCTTGTAGTCTTCGATACGTCTTAAAAACTCCAAGATGGCCACTCATGGGGTTAGCATGATAAGCTTGGATTATCTGGTCACTCAATGTAGAGGGAATGAAGACGCGATAATGGGAGCTGTGTATTCCCTCTCCTCTTGGAGTTTTTCGATACACTTTATCCTGAATTATGCTATACTTATCATTGAAACGACTCTTTGAGTCTTCTTCAGACAGACTCTTGTGGATCGCCATGATGGCAGCATCCTTCTGCTGTGCCCTCCATACACTCTCATCATCCAGAGGAAAGGAATCATCCAGACACTTAGCGGTAGTGTAAGTGCTGCACAAGGGAGGACAAACATTGGCAGTCTCTGTAATCCGAGAAAGGGCATCTGGTACAACGTTCAGTTTTCCTTTTCGATACTCAATGATGAAGTCAAACTTCTGCAGTCGGATAGACCAGCGAATAAGACGGCTGTTGGTCTTGCCTGATGCCAGAACCCACTGCAGAGCAGCGTGGTCTGTGACAACGGTGAAGATCTTCGCCTCCAAGTAGTAGCTCCATTTCTCCAAAGCCCAGACCACAGCGAGGCACTCCCTTTCAGTCGTTGAATAATTCCTCTCGGCTGAATTAAGGGTGCGACTTGCATAGGCAAGAACTTCTTCTGTTCCAAGTCCTGTTTGTTGAGCCAAGACGGCTCCAAGTCCTGTTTGACTTGCATCCGTGTACACAATGAAATGAGCATTCAAGTTAGGATGTCCCAGCACTGGAGGAGTAATGAGACTGTTTTTGAGTGCTTCAAATGCACTTTGGCATGCAGAGGTCCATTGGAATTTCACACCCTTCTTCTTAAGGTGGTTGAGGGGTTCGGCGACCTTTGAAAAGTCAGGCACAAACCTGTGGTACCATCCAGCCATACCCAAAAAACGCTGAACAGCCTTGAGGGATGTGGGAATTGGGAATTCCTGCACGGCTGCAACTTTGGCTGGATCTGCATGGATACCTTCAGCATTAACCACATGACCAAGGAACTTGAGTTCTAGCAAACAGAAACGACACTTCTTCAAGTTCAAGGTCAAACCTGCAGCCTTTAGTCTGTCGAAGACGGACTGTATGTCTTTCAGATGATCCGCGACAGAGGAAGAGTAGATTATGATGTCATCCAGATACACAAGACAATTTCTACCCCTCAGATCTCCCAGGACAGTCTCCATCAACCTTTGGAAGGTTGCTGGAGCATTCTTCAAACCAAAAGGCATGACTTTGAAGGAGTACAAACCAGCAGGGGTTACAAAGGCAGTCTTGTCCTGACTAGCGGGATCCATTGCCACCTGCCAATAGCCACTGTTCAGATCCAGATGACTAAAGATAGATGCTCCTGCCAGATTCCAATATGTCATTTATGTTTGGTAGAGGGTAGGCATCGCTTTCTGTTATGGCATTCGGCTTCCTGTAGTCCACACAGAATCGATATCCACCATCTTTCTTAGGAATCAGGACAACCGGAGAAGCCCATCCGGAAAAAGACGGTTCCACAATTCCATTCTCCAACATGCTTTTGAGCAGTTCATTGAGGATTGCCAGTTTGGCGGGGGACAACCTGTAGGGACGCTGCTTAATAGGGACATCATGCCGGGTATAGATTTTGTGTTTGAAGATGGTTGTACGGCCGAGTGTAAGAGTGCAGACCTCACTGTTCATCTCCAACATCTGGGAGAGCTTCCACCTTTCCTCATCCGACAGACATGCCTGTTCCACTGCTTGTTTGATGTAGAAATCAGCATCAGGTTTGCTTTTGCTCTCGGATAGAAGGGGGGGGTACGGCGGTAATCAGGGTGACAGTTGGGTTCTCCGACTTCACTGGTGAAACATGTTTTTGTCTTTGTCTTTTTATATTTTCTCGGTCTCTGACTAGACCTTGTCCGGACTCTGCATAATGTAGCAGGCTCCAGCCTGAAATCAGTGCATTACCAGGTTGAAATGGATGAGGCTGGGAATAGTCAGAGTGCAGCCGATAGGAGGGTTCGGACATCGAGATGGTCAGTCCACTGAAGAACAGGAAGTCTAGACCAAGGACTACAGCAAATGCAAGGCTTGAATCTGCAAGAATAGCCACAGGAAGTTTAATAGTCTCATCATGCAGTTGTATTATTATACTAATCCAGCCCAAAGGGGTGGTAGGTTCTCCATTGGCCAAGTACAATGGTCCCTCCTCCCATGTTTGTAGCTCCTCATGAGGTAATGCCATGTTCTGCCACAGGGCGTCTTGCATCAGGGTGTAAGTTGCTCCTGTGTCAATTATGGCCTTCCCTCTCCAGTTCCTAACAGTCAGGGGCACCAATAGTTGTTGCGGAATAGTAATAAGACAGCTAGGGGTGATGTCTAAAGGCTTCATGGGCATTAAGGCTGACCCAATGGTATGCAAGCCACCACGTCTGTCTAGACTGTCGGTCTTCTGTCCTTTCTGACCTTTTCCGGAATCCTGACGCTGGACATAGAGCGGGCAAGAACCTGGAGGATGTTGGACTTTACACCTCCAACACATCACTGGACTTTTGTCTTGGCTCTTGGGTACAAATATCTGAGATGGTTTAGCCCCCAGAGAGCTATGGGTATACTGGGATGAGGGAACAGGGTTTTTTGTTTGAAGGTGGTGCTTCCAGTCCTTCTCAAACTGAGTCCCCAGACGCACCAGATCATCCACATTCTGCACACGTTCTCGAAGTTGACTAGCAAGGCGGGGAATCATGTTCTTGAGAATGAGTTTGACCATCTCTGGCTCAGTAATGTCAGCCTTCCATCTCCTACATAGAACTCGATAGGAGAAGGCAAAGTCCCGTATGGGCTCTGCTTCACCCTGGACTCTGTTACGAACACGTTCCGCCAGTTCATCCCCATAGTCCTCTGAGAGGAAGGCTGAGAGGAATATTTTTTGAAACTCCTCCCAGGTTTTCACATGTTCACAGGCTATCTCCCACCAGTCTCTTGCTGTACCATGGAGAACACTGCGGAGGGTGGCAAGAACCTCCCAGTCAGTAAGGGGCCGGATAGAAAGAAAATCATTACATTTAGACAAGAAAAACAGTGGATCAACATCATCTTCTGGGCTGCCAAAAGTGGGGAAAAGTAGTTTGATAGGGAGGGAGCGCTCTAGAGGAGGCATGACAGTTTCAGCGGGAGTTCTGTTTAACAGTATCTTCATATGGGGTTTTGTAGTGCTACCTGTTCCTATTCCGTTACTGACCAAGCCAGTGGCAGAGGTAAAACCTAAGGGAGGTACAAAAGATTTGTCCAGAAGGGAAAAGCCTTTCATTTCCTCCTGCTGCAGCTCTTCCATTTGAAGGTCTGTGGCCTTCTGTGCTTTTTCCATCTCATTAACGGTGTCCTTTTAAGTTTGTTCAATCAACAATCGTAGTTCCCCTGTGAGAGAGTTCTTCATGTCCTCCATAACTTCCTTCAGATAAGAACACACTCCCTTCACAACAGAGGCTGACTCCTCTGCTCTCTGTTTTTGTTCCTCCTCAAGATAGATTAGGACTTGCTGATGGTTAGATTCCATTTGTGTTTTGAACTGGTGCAGTTGTCCCTGAATATCCTGTTTCAGAGAATCGTGTAGATATTTTTGTCTCTGAACAATTTGTTGTTGGTTTTCCTCCATTTGACAGGGAAGGTAATCCAACCTCAGCTGCACATCTGTCTGATGAGCCTCCACACATTCACTGAGTTTGCGAATGGCATTCTCCTGCATTGTCAAACTATGATTGGTGTGTGTCCATTGATGTTCCAGTCGTCCAGTGATCACAGAGACACCTCTCCCAGTCTCTCTGGGCAGGGTAACAGGAAGAGGTTGAGGTGAGGGTAATGGTGGAGAGGTTATAGGCGAGCCAGAAACCTGGGGATTAGGGTCAGTGCTATCCAACTCCATTAGTTCATCGAATCCTTCCACAATGAAAGAATCTTGAACACGATTACCATTAGGTGTGTCCACATTGACACAGTATGGGGTTCCAACAAAAGACATGATTCAACCTTGTGTGGATGGTGTCATGGGTGTTTCTCTTCAAGTCCCTGTTCGGGTGCCACTTCTGTAGCGGTATTAATTAGAGAAAGGTAAAGAAGATTTTGTTCGGGCGCCAGGCAGGTATTAACCCTGCTGAAAGGAAAATAGTAGAACAGCAAGAGTACCACTACCAGACCCACACACATCAACAGAAGAGACTGCCTAGAGTGTAGCCTGTTGACCAGATAGCCTGCGGAGAGAAAAAAGAACACACACCCTATAGATCCCACATCACATCAGTCCTTCCACAATTCTTGGTAACCCCACCAAACATACCTCATATAACAATAATGGCAGAGCAAATAAACAGCAACTTCATACAATAATGAATGAACCCAGTCATCACACAGAGGATTTGCAATAGTTTGTATTTTCTTCCTGGGAAGGAGTGCAGAGGGTATGAATGTGTGGTGTTCATATACACACTAGTCCAGCTCCAATGAAACTTCAATGTATTTAGGAAATAGAGTCGGTTGCAGTGTAAAGCACTGGAACATAGCGTGAAGAGAAAGAGAGAAAGAGAACAAGAGAGGGCTTAGCTGTGGTCTTGAGGGTGCAGGTATCCGGTCTGACTGTCCGATGGTATGTTGGGTTGTAGTTGAACGCTTCACAACAATGTTGCTACTAATCCCTTTGATCCATAACCATCGCGGTCCCAAATGAGAACAACCACGTCGTCGAGCGATCACACCGAGGATTGATCCAAAAAACTGTACAACCACATACAGTGAAGACAAACAAAAAAACCTCTGCAGCATAGCACACACAAACCAAACTGTCGCGCCAACAAGAGCTCTCCCCAATAGAGCTTAACGAGCTCTTTTATCTCCTCCTTCCTACTGCTCATGCGCTCTTAAAGTGGCAGCGCACTTAAGTGCAGGATTTCGCCACAACATCACCAATGAACTATCATGGTCCAAACAGACCAAGACAGTTGTGATAAGCGCACGACAACACCTTTTCCCTCTCAGGAGACTGAAAAGATTTGGCATCAAGAAGTCATACAGCTGCACCATCGAGAGCATCCTGACCGCTTGCATCCCCGACTGGTACAGCAACTGCTAAGCATCCGACCGTAAGGCGCTACTGAGGGTAGTGTGTATGGCCCAGTACATCACTGGGGACAAGCTTCCTACAATCCAGGACCTACATACTAGGCGGTGTCAGAGGAAGGCCCAAAAAATTGTCAAAGACACCAGTCAAACAAGTCATAGACTATTCTCTTTGTGACCGCACGGCAAGTGGTACCAGAGCGCCAATTCTAGGTCCAAAAGGCTCCTTAACAGCTTCTACCCCCAAGCCATAAGACCGCTGAACAATTAATCAAATGGTCACTCGGACTGTTTGCATTGACCCCCCCTTTTGTTTTTACACTGCTGCTACTCGCTGTTTATTATCTATGCATAGTCACTTTACCCCTACCTACATGTACAAATTACCTTGACTAACCAGAAATTTGCGTTGATGTAACTTGTACTGTACCTGGAAGTGCTGGATGTTCTCCTTCTGCTTGGACAGCCACTCCTGCTTCCCCTTCTTAGGGGTGGACTGGTTCTCACTCAACTCCTAAAGGACAGAGAGAAGTGAGTGTGTGTGTGTGTACACCTCTCGTACCAGGTCCTGTTCCACATTGTGTGTGTGTGTGTGTGTGTGCGTGCGTGCGTGCGTGCGTGCGCTTGAACCAGGGACCCTCTAAACCCATCACCACATCACCTAAAAAGCAGAGCTAAATTACAAAATAAAATCCTTACCCTGTAAACTTGTACATGGACGAGTACAACAGCTTTGGTTTTGGATTGCTGACATACCTTGTTCATAGACTGCTTACAGGGTAAGGAAACCAAAGTCATTCTGTAATTTGTGTGAACTATCCTTTTAAGTTGATATATAAATATATTGCATAGTTAAATTAAGGTTTAAATAAAACAAATATATATAAAAACTACTTAAAAGTAATCAGATGTGCAGTCCAACTGCTCCCAGCCTCAGACTGGTGAAGCTCTCTTCAGGAAGAAGATAAAAAGGGGTCGCAAAATCCAAATACTGGAGTTCCTCGGACTTCCAATAGTCAAGACAAGATTTTGGAAGGACGGTCCCTCACGACTAGACTGCTCCAAGCTGTAATTTACATATAAGCTCTGGTGCTTAAATTTGGCCCGCATCCCTCCAATATAAATGGACCATTACCCAGACTGCTACTGAAGCCATGGTCCTTCAGAACTACTTCTAGGTCTAGATTGGTTGACGTCAAAGATGGAGTCTACTAGTCTACCACGCAGTAACAGCTACCTAGCTAGCTGTTCCAAATCACAAACAGCTACCCGTTCCATATCACTAACAGCTACCCGTTCCTTATCGGCTAAACTCACCCTCATTTGATCTGGTCTCCGCAGCAACCCCAGCAGCCGGGCATAGCCCAACTGAGTGATCCGGGTCAACAGCGTCAATGTAACACTGCTGCTTCCATCCCTGTTCCTGTCCCTCTCTGGGCTCGAACGAGGGGCGCCAAGTAGTGCCTGTCCCTGTTCACCCACGAAGCAGCGTTACCTGTGTGTGTGTGTGTGTGTGTGTGTGTGTGTGTGTGTGTGTGTGTGTGTATATATATATTCAGATCCCTTGACTTTTATACTTTGTTACATTACAGCCTAATTCTAAAATTGATTAAATGTTTGTTTTTTCATCAATCGACAATCTCACGCAAAATGAGAAAGCAAAATATTACATTTACATAATTATTCAGACCCTATACTCAGTACTTTGTTGAAGTGCCTTTGACAGCAATTACAGCCTGGAGTCTTCTTGGGTATGACGCTACAAGCTTGGCACTCCTGTATTTGGGGAGTATCTTACATTCTTCTTTGCAGACCCTCTTAAGCTTCTCCTCTGACAGCTCAGTTTGGTTGCGCGGCCAGCAAAAGGAAAAGTCATGGTGGTTCCAAACTTAATCCATTTAAGAATAATGGAGGCCACTGTGTTCTTGGGGACCTTGAATGCTGCAGATATTTTTTGGTACCCTTCCCCAGATCTGTGCCTCGACATAACCCTCGGAGCTCTACGGACAATTCCTTTGAGCTTATGGCTTGGTTTTTGCTTTGACATGCACTGTCAACAACCATATATAGACAGGTGTGCGTCTTTCCAAATCATGTCCAATCACTTGAATTTAAGTTGTAGAAACATCAAGGATGATCAATGGAAACAGGATGCATCAACTCTCATAGCAAAGGGTCTGAATACTTACAGTTGAAGTCAGAAGTTTACATACACACCTTACCCAAATACATTTAAACTCAGTTGTTTTTCACAATTCGTGACATTTAATCCTAGTAAAAATTCCCTGTCTTAGGTCAGTTAGGATCACCACTTTATTTTAAGAATGTGAAATGTCAGAATAATAGCAGAGAGAATAATTTATTTCAGCACATTCCCAGTGGGTCAGACGTTTACATACAGTCAATTAGTATTTGGTAGTATTGCCTTTAAAATTGTTTAAATTGGGTTAAATGTTCCGGGTAGCCTTCCACAAGCTTCCCACAATAAGTTTGGTGAATTTTGGCCCATTCCTCCTGACAGAGCTGGTTTAACTGAGTCAGGGATGCAGGCCGCCTTGCTCGCACACGCCTTTTCAGTTCTGCCCACACATTTTCTATGGGATTGAGGTCAGGGCTTTGTGATGGCCACTCCAATACCTTGACTTTGTTGTCCTTAAGCCATTTTGCCACAACTTTGGAAGTATGCTTGCGGTCATTGTCCATTTGGAAGACACATTTGCGACCAAGCTTTAACTTCCTGACTGATGTCTTGAGATGTTGCATCAATATATCCACATAATTTTCCTCCCTCATGATGCCATCTATTTTGTGAAGTGCACCAGTCCTTCCTGCAGCAAAGCACCCCCACAACATGATGCTGCCACCCCCGTGCTTCATGGTTGGGATGGGGTTCTTCGGGTTGCAAGCCTCCCCCTTTTTCCTCCAAACATAATGATGGTCATTATGGCCAAACAGTTCTTGTTTTGTTTCGTCAGACCAGAGCCCATTTCTCCAAAAAGTCTCATCTTTGTCCCAATGTGCAGTTGCAAACTGTAGTCAGGCTTTTTTAATGGCGGTTTTGGAGCAGTGGCTTCTTCCTTGCTGAGCGGCCTTTCAGGTTATGTCGATATAGGACTCGTTTTACTGTGGATATAGATACGTTTGTGCCTGTTTCCTCCAGCATCTTCACAAGGTCCTTTGCTTTAATGACTCCAACCTAAGTGTATGTAAACTTCCGACTTCAACTGTACGTAAATAAGGTATTTTCTGCAAACATTTCTAAAAACCTGTTTTCGCTTTGTCATTATGGGGTATTTTGTGTAGATTGATAGATATTTGTGGAAAACAGAAAAAGGGTCTGAATAGTTTCCGAATACACTGTGTGTGTGTGTACCTCTTTAAGCTGCTCCTTGCGAAGTTTGTACTCTCGTTTCTGAGACTCCAGGAAGCTGCTGAGTTCTTTCTTCTGCTGGACCTGAATGTGCTGCTGGAACTTCTTCTCATCGTTGTTAAATGTCTTTGCCTGTGCGCCCGCACACACACACACACACACGCACACACACACGCACACAAAAGAGAGAAAACCGCATGTTGCAATGTATGAAGTTCTCATTGTCCTCTGTGTGGGGAGAGTATAGCAGAGAAGACTGATGGGCCAAATCAGGATTTAGAAATTCAATCAACCAATTTGCAGGCCAGAAAAAGGACACTAATTTAAAAAATATATAGGTACTGTATATAGGTCCATTATAATATAGATACTGTATATAGGTCTATTATAATATAGACACTCCCAACTACCTCATCCCCATATTGTTATTTATCTTCTTGCTCTTTTGCACCCCAGTAGCTATATTTGCACATCATCATCTGCACATCTATCACTCCAGTGTTAATGCTAAATTGTAATTATTTCGCCTCTATGGCCTGTTTATTGCCTTACCTCCTTACTCTTCTACATTTGCACACACTGTACATATCATTTTCTATTGTGTTATTGACTGTACGATTGTTTATGTGTAACTCTGTGTTGTTGTTTTTGTCGCACTGCTTTGCTTTATCTTGGCCAGGTTGCAGTTGTAAATGAGAACTTGTTCTCAACTGGCCTACCTGGTTAAAGAAAGGTGAAATTAAAAAATATATACAGTGGGGCAAAAAAGTATTTAGGTCAGCCACCAATTGTGCAAGTTCTCCCACTTAAAAAGATGAGAGAGGCCTGTAATTTTCATCATAGGTACACTTCAACCATGACAGACAAAATGAGAAGAAAAAAATCCAGAAAATCACATTGTAGGATTTTTAATGAATTTATTTGCAAATTATGGTGGAAAATAAGTATTTGGTCACCTACAAACAAGCAAGATTTCTGGCTCTCACAGACCTGTAACTTCTTCTTTAAGAGGCTCCTCTGTCCTCCACTCGTTACCTGTATTAATGGCACCTGTTTGAACTTGTTATCAGTATAAAAGACACCTGTCCACAACCTCAAACAGTCACACTCCAAACTCCACTATGGCCAAGACCAAAGAGCTGTCAAAGGACACCAGAAACAAAATTGTAGACCTGCACCAGGCTGGGAAGACTGAATCTGCAATAGGTAAGCAGCTTGGTTTGAAGAAATCAACTGTGGGAGCAATTATTAGGAAATGGAAGATATACAAGACCACTGATAATCTCCCTCGATCTGGGGCTCCACGCAAGATTTTACCCCGTGGGGTCAAAATGATCACAAGAACGGTGAGCAAAAATCCCAGAACCACACGGGGGGACCTAGTGAATGACCTGCAGAGAGCTGGGACCAAAGTAACAAAGCCTACCATCAGTAACACACTACGCCGCCAGGGACTCAAATCCTGCAGTGCCAGATGTGTCCCCCTGCTTAAGCCAGTACATGTCCAGGCCCATCTGAAGTTTTCTAGAGAGCATTTGGATGATCCAGAAGAAGATTGGGAGAATGTCATATGGTCAGATGAAACCAAAATAGAACTTTTTGGTAAAAACTCAACTCGTCGTGTTTGCAGGACAAAGAATGCTGAGTTGCATCCAAAGAACACCATACCTACTGTGAAGCATGGGGGTGGAAACATCATGCTTTGGGGCTGTTTTTCTGCAAAGGGACCAGGACGACTGATCCGTGTAAAGGAAAGAATGAATGGGGCCATGTATCGTGAGATTTTGAGTGAAAACCTCCTTCCATCAGCAAGGGCATTGAAGATGAAACGTGGCTGGGTCTTTCAGCATGACAATGATCCCAAACACACCACCCGGGCAACGAAGGAGTGGCTTCGTAAGAAGCATTTCAAGGTCCTGGAGTGGCCTAGCCAGTCTCCAGATCTCAACCCCATAGAAAATCTTTGGAGGGAGTTGAAAGTCCGTGTTGCCCAGCAACAGCCCCAAAACATCACTGCTCTAGAGGAGATCTGCATGGAGGAATGGGCCAAAATACCAGCAACAGTGTGTGAAAAACGTTTTCTGTAAGTCTTCACAAGGTTGACCTCTGTCATTGCCAACAAAGGGTATATTACAAAGTATTGAGATAAACTTTTGTTATTGACCAAATACTTATTTTCCACCATAATTTGCAAATAAATTCATTAAAAATCCTACAATGTGATTTTCTGGATTTTTCCCCCTAATTTTGTCTGTCATAGTTGAAGTGTACCTATGATGAAAATTACATCTTACATCTTTTTAAGTGGGAGAACTTGCACAATTGGTGGCTGACTAAATACTTTTTTGCCCCACTGTATATATTTTTTTTAAAGGCAAAAGGTGGCTATTTGAAGATTCTCAAATATAAAATATATTTGGTTTTGTTTAACACTTTTTTTGGTTACTAAATGATTCCATATGTGTTATTTCATAGTTGATGTCTTCACTATTAATCTATAATGTAGAAAATAAACTCAGCAAAAAAAGAAATCCCTTTTTCAGGACCCTGTCTTTCAAAGATAATTTGTAAAAATCCAAATAACTTCACAGATCTTCATTGTAAAGGGTTAAACACTGTTTCCCATGCTTGTTCAATGAACCATAAACAATTAATGAACATGCACCTGTGGAACGGTCGTTAAGACACTAACAGCTTACAGACGCTTCGCAATTAAGGCCACAGTTATGCAAACTTAGGACACTAAAGAGGCCTTTCTACTGACTCTGAAAAACACCAAAAGAAAGACGCCCAGGGTCCCTGCTCATCTGCGTGAACGTGCCGTAGGCATGCTGCAAGGAAGCATGGGGACTGCAGATGTGGCCAGGGCAATAAATTGCATAAATTGTATGTCCGTACTGTGAGACGCCTAAGACAGCGCTACAGGGAGACAGGGCGGACAGCTGATCGTCCTCGCAGTGGCAGACCACAGGTAACACCTGCACAGGATCAGTACATCCGAACATCACACCTGCGGGACAGGTACAGGATGGCAACAACAACTGCCCGAGTTACACCAGAAATGCAAAATCCCTCCATCAGGGCTCAGACTGTCCGCAATAGGCTGAGAGAGGCTGGACTGAGGGCTTGTAGGCCTGTTGTAGGGTAGGTCCTCACCAGACATCACCAGCAACAACGTCGCCTATGGGCACAAACCCACCGTCGCTGGACCAGACAGGACTGGCAAAAAGTGCTCTTCACTGACAAGTAGTGGTTTTGTTTCACCAGGGGGGGATGGTCGGGTTCGCGTTTTCGCGTTGAAGGAATGAGCATTACACCGAGGCCTGTATTCATGAGAGGGATCGATTTGGAGGTGGAGAGTCCATCATGGTCTGGGGCGGTGTGTCACAGCATCATCGGACTGAGCTTGTTGTCATTGCAGGCAATCTCAATGCTGTGCGTTACAGGGAAGACATCATCCTCCCTCATGTGGTACCCTTCCTGCAGGCTCATCCTGACATGACAATGACACCAGCTTGTTCTGTGCGTGATTTCCCACAAGACAGGAATGTCAGTGTTCTGCCATGGCCAATGAAGAGGCCGGATCTCAACCCCATTGAGCAGGTCTGGGACCTGTTGGATCGGCGGGTGAGGGCCATTCCCCCCAGAAATGTCCGGGAACTTGCAGGTGCCTTGGTGGAAGAGTGGGGTAACATCTCACAGCAAGAACTGGTAAATCTGGTGCAGTCCATGAGGAGGAGAAGCACTGCAGTACTTAATGCAGCTGGTGGCCACACCAGATACTGACTGTTACTTTTGATTTTGACACCCCCTTTGGTCAGGGACACATTATTCCAGTCTCAACATTAACAGTGAAGAGGCGACTCCGGGAGGCTGGCCTTCTAGGCGAAGTTCCTCTGTCCAATGTCTGTGTTCCTTTGCCCATCTCAATCTTTTCTTTTTATTGGCCAGTCTGAGATATGGCTTTTTCTGCCTAGAAGGCCAGCATCCCCAAGTTGCCTCTTCACTGTTGATGTTGAGACTGGTGTTTGCGGGTACTATTTAATGAAGCTGCCAGTTGAGGACTTGTGAGGCGTCTGTTTCTCAAACTAGACACTGATGTACTTGTCCTCTTGCTCAGTTGTGCACCAGGGCCTCCCACTCTTTTTATTCTGGTTAGAGCCAGTTTGCGCTGTTCTGTGAAGGGAGTAGTACACAGCGTTGTATGAGATCTTCAGTGTCTTGGCAATTTATCGCATGGAATAGCCTTCCTTTCTCCGAACAAGAATAGACTGCCGAGTTTCAGAAGAAAGTTATTTGTTTCTGGCCATTTTGAGCCTGTAATCAAACCCACAAATGCTGATGCTCCAGATACTCACCAAGTCTAAAGAAGGCCAGTTTTATTGCTTCTTTAAATCAGCACAACAGTTTTCAGCTGTGCTTATGTAATTGCAAAAGGTTTTTCTAATGATCAATTAGCCTTTTAAGATTATAAACTTGGATTAACTAACACAACGTGCCATTGGAACACAGGAGTGATGGTTGCTGATAAACGGGCCTCTTTACACCCATGTAGATATTCCAATAAAAATCTGCCATTTCCAGCTACAATAGTCATTTACAAAATTAACTATGTCTACACTGTATTTCTGATCAATTTTATGTTATTATAATGGACAAAAAAAAGTTAGCTTTTCTTTCAAAAATAAGGAAATTTCTAATTGACCACAAACTTTTGAATGGTGGTGTGTGTGTGTATCTATCTCTCTGTCTCTGTGTGTGTGTATCTATCTCTCTGTGTGTAGGTCTGTCTCCGTGTGTGTGTGTGTATCTATCTCTCTGTCTCCGTGTGTGTGTGTATGTATTAATGAAGTATACAGTATAAACCCTGGATTGCGTAAACGTATGCATTAAGGTCACTGTAATAAAGTATACTGGGCAAAAAACGAAAGTAGACATTGATAAAAGCACTTCTATAGCTTCTAAAATCTGTTTTACAATGACGGGGAGCACAAAAATGCCTGGCAGTGGCTTCAAAACAGTCAGCCATCAAGCCATTATATACATCATTCGTGTGCGTCTCTCTGCGCCTCTGTGTGTCTCTGTGTGTGTGTGTGTTTGTATATATATATATTTATCTGTGTGTGTGTGTGTGTGTGTGTGTCTCTTATCTCCGTACATCTTTCTCCATAGCAGCCTGGTGTCTCTTGACCAGTTTCTCTATCTCCTGGGCGAAGCTGTTCCTCTGGCTCTCCAGCTCTTTGTCCAGACGGAGCCGATGCTCATCCATCTCAGCCTTCAGCTTGTTCTCCAGACCCATCAGATGTTTCTGGTGCTGCCGCCTCATCCTCTTATAACCAGACATCTGCTCCCTCAGCTCACTGTCCTGCTCGTGCTCCTGCATCTCACGAGTCACCTGGGGGGGAGAGAAAGAGAGAGAAAGGTAGAGAGAGAGAGAGTTCTGTTAACTTACTGTTGTGATAATAGTCTCTGCTATAGTGTCACCTGTCGAAGGACTTGAGTGGTTTTTGGAATTTAGAGAAAGAGTTTCAAAAAAGAGATATTAAAATAACAGAATAAAAGAGAGATGTCTCCCCAGTGAAGCAGTGTGTGTTCTCACCAGTGAGGCAGTATGTGTAGGTGTGTGTTCTCACCAGTGAGGCAGTATGTGTAGGTGTGTGTTCTCACCAGTGAGGCAGTGCGTGTAGGTGTGTGTTCTCACCAGTGAGGCAGTGCGTGTAGGTGTGTGTTCTCACCAGTGAGGCAGTGTGTGTAGGTGTGTGTTCTCACCAGTGAGGCAGTATGTGTAGGTGTGTGTTCTCACCAGTGAGGCAGTATGTGTAGGTGTGTGTTCTCACCAGTGAGGCAGTGCGTGTTGGTGTGTGTTCTCACCAGTGAGGCAGTATGTGTAGGTGTGTGTTCTCACCAGTGAGGCAGTATGTGTAGGTGTGTGTTCTCACCAGTGAGGCAGTACGTGTAGGTCTGTGTTCTCACCAGTGAGGCAGTATGTGTAGGTCTGTGTTCTCACCAGTGAGGCAGTATGTGTAGGTCTGTGTTCTCACCAGTGAGGCAGTATGTGTAGGTCTGTGTTCTCACCAGTGAGGCAGTGTGTGTAGGTGTGTGTTCTCACCAGTGAGGCAGTGTGTGTAGGTGTGTGTTCTCACCAGTGAGGCAGTGTGTGTAGGTGTGTGTTCTCACCAGTGAGGCAGTGTGTTGGTGTGTGTTCTCACCAGTGAGGCAGTGTGTTGGTGTGTGTTCTCACCAGTGAGGCAGTGTGTGTAGGTGTGTGTTCTCACCAGTGAGGCAGTGTGTGTAGGTGTGTGTTCTCACCAGTGAGGCAGTGTGTGTAGGTGTGTGTTCTCACCAGTGAGGCAGTGTGTTGGTGTGTGTTCTCACCAGTGAGGCAGTGTGTAGGTGTGTGTTCTCACCAGTGAGGCAGTGTGTAGGTGTGTGTTCTCACCAGTGAGGCAGTGTGTGTAGGTGTGTGTTCTCACCAGTGAGGCAGTGTGTGTAGGTGTGTGTTCTCACCAGTGAGGCAGTGTGTGTTCTCACCAGTGAGGCAGTGTGTTGGTGTGTGTTCTCACCAGTGAGGCAGTATGTGTAGGTGTGTGTTCTCACCAGTGAGGCAGTATGTGTAGGTGTGTGTTCTCACCAGTGAGGCAGTATGTGTAGGTGTGTGTTCTCACCAGTGAGGCAGTGTGTGTAGGTGTGTGTTCTCACCAGTGAGGCAGTGTGTGTAGGTGTGTGTTCTCACCAGTGAGGCAGTATGTGTAGGTGTGTGTTCTCACCAGTGAGGCAGTGTGTTGGTGTGTGTTCTCACCAGTGAGGCAGTGCGTATTCTCACCAGTGAGGCAGTGCGTGTAGGTGTGTGTTCTCACCAGTGAGGCAGTGCGTAGGTGTGTGTTCTCACCAGTGAGGCAGTGTGTAGGTGTGTGTTCTCACCAGTGAGGCAGTGTGTAGGTGTGTGTTCTCACCAGTGAGGCAGTATGTGTAGGTGTGTGTTCTCACCAGTGAGGCAGTATGTGTAGGTGTGTGTTCTCACCAGTGAGGCAGTATGTGTAGGTGTGTGTTCTCACCAGTGAGGCAGTGCGTGTAGGTGTGTGTTCTCACCAGTGAGGCAGTGCGTGTAGGTGTGTGTTCTCACCAGTGAGGCAGTGCGTGTAGGTCTGTGTTCTCACCAGTGAGGCAGTGCGTGTAGGTGTGTGTTCTCACCAGTGAGGCAGTATGTGTAGGTGTGTGTTCTCACCAGTGAGGCAGTGTGTTGGTGTGTGTTCTCACCAGTGAGGCAGTGTGTTGGTGTGTGTTCTCACCAGTGAGGCAGTATGTGTAGGTGTGTGTTCTCACCAGTGAGGCAGTATGTGTAGGTGTGTGTTCTCACCAGTGAGGCAGTGCGTGTAGGTCTGTGTTCTCACCAGTGAGGCAGTGTGTAGGTGTGTGTTCTCACCAGTGAGGCAGTATGTGTAGGTGTGTGTTCTCACCAGTGAGGCAGTATGTGTAGGTGTGTGTTCTCACCAGTGAGGCAGTATGTGTAGGTGTGTGTTCTCACCAGTGAGGCAGTGCGTGTAGGTGTGTGTTCTCACCAGTGAGGCAGTGCGTGTAGGTCTGTGTTCTCACCAGTGAGGCAGTGTGTGTAGGTGTGTGTTCTCACCAGTGAGGCAGTGCGTGTAGGTGTGTGTTCTCACCAGTGAGGCAGTGTGTAGGTGTGTGTTCTCACCAGTGAAGCAGTGCGTGTAGGTGTGTGTTCTCACCAGTGAAGCAGTGCGTATGGTAGCGAAGTGTTCTCTGTTGCGTTCTCTGTAGTGTTTCCTTGGGGGTTGAGTGGCCGGGGGCTCTGTGGGATGGCCCTGCACCTCTGGGTCACCATGGTAACCCTCCTCTTCCTCCTGGCCAAGGCATTGTCATCATTATCAACATCATTTTCATCATCATCATGTGTACATGCAGAGTGTGTGTGTATATATATATATAATATATAATATAATATAGCAGCGTGTAAAGCGGTGTGTGTATCAAGGTGTGTAAAGTGGTGTGTGTGTGTGTATGGTATGTATAGCAGTTTATACAACGGGTGGGTCTAATCCTGGACGCTGATTGGTTAAAACCGCATTCCAGCTGGTGTCTATTCCACAAGTTACCACCTGCTAAATCTATGACATTAAAATGCCTATTTACTCCGTTCCATCGGACTGCTTAATCCACTGTCTCATCAGCCCAGCCAGGCAATTTATAAACGTCATCTCCACTATAAAAAGCATCTGGCCATCATCTCAGATTTCTTTTAGACTAACATTTTAGTTTTCAACAGTGGAGATTTGTATAAACCTTGCTGTCTGTCTCTCTGACATTTGCAACATGGCTTCACTGTTGAAATTCCATCCCCAGCTGTCCCATAGTAATGAATGTGTTGGGAGTCGGGATGAGATAGACAGGCAGCTTTTCTCAGCTAGTTCGAAATCATGAAAATCAGCATAATTTTTATGGACATATACAAAGAAATGTCAATAGAAAACAGGTAAAACTAAACGAAATGCAGATAGTTAGCAGTCTTCCCAGCTTCAGTTTTTAGTGATTGTGTTAGCGGTGTTGTTGGCTAGCTCCTCTGAACAACAGTGTCCTGACGAGAGAGCACATTTTCTGTGCCAGGTGAAATCGCGCATCGTTAGCACATTGTTATGGATGTCTCCAAATAAATGTCACGAGACAACAGCTGAAACAATGCAAATGCAGCTACTTATTCTGACTGCACTGCTGCTGTTATTCTGACTGCTGTTATTCTGGCTGCACTGCTGCTGTTATTCTGACTGCTGTTATTCTGGCTGCACTGCTGCTGTTATTCTGGCTGCACTGCTGCTGTTATTCTGGCTGCACTGCTGCTGTTATTCTGACTGCACTGCTGCTGTTATTCTGACTGCACTGCTGCTGTTATTCTGACTGCACTGCTGCTGTTATTCTGACTGCACTGCTGCTGTTATTCTGACTGCACTGCTGCTGTTTTTCTGACTGCACTGCTGCTGTTATTCTGGCTGCACTGCTGCTGTTATTCTGGCTGCACTGCTGCTGTTATTCTGGCTGCACTGCTGCTATTCTGGCTGCACTGTTTGACTGTGACTAAGTTAGCCGTAGTTGGCTAGCTAGCAAGGGATAAGAACGTTACGAACGAACGACTGGGTCACGTTCATAAACACAGAACAAAAAGACTGAACGACTGGATCGCGTCTCTGGCAGCCGAACCGATAGAACGAACGACCAGCCAGCTTGGGTAGCAAACCTAGATTTGTGTCGGGACTACAGTACCAGTCAGAAGTTTAGACACACCCACTCATTCAAGGATTTTTCTTTATTTTTACTATATTCTACATTGTAGAATAATAGTGAAGACATCAAAACTATGAAATAACACATATGGAATCATGTAGTAACCAAAAACATGTGTTAAACAAATCAAAATATATTTTAGAATCTTCAAGTAGCCATCCTTTGCCTTGATGACAGCTTTGCACACTCTTGGCATTCTCTCAAACAGCTTCACCCTGAACACTTTTCCAACAGTCCTGAAGGAGTTCCCACATATGCTGAGCACTTTTTGGCTGCTTTTCCGTCACTCTGCGGTCCAACTCATCCCAAACCATCTCAATTGGGTTGAGGTTGGGTGATTGTGGAGGCCAAGTCATCTGATGCAGCACTCTATCACCCTCCTTCTTGGTCAAATAGCCCTTATACAGCCTGGAGGTGTGTTTTGGGTCATTGTCCTGTTGAAAAACAAATGATAGTCCCACTAAGCGCAAACCAGATGGGATGGCGTATCGCTATAGAATGCTGCGGTAGCCATGCTGGTTAAGTGTGCCTTGAATTCTAAATAAATCACAGACAGTATCATCAGCAAAGCACCCCCACACCATCACACCTCCTCCTCCATGCTTCACGGTGGGAACCACACATGCAGAGATCATCCGTTCACCTAATCTGCGTCTCACAAAGACACGGCGGTTGGAACCAAAAATCTCACATTTGGACTCATCAGACCAAAAGACAGATTTCCACCGGTCTAATGTCCATTGCTTCTGTTTCTTGGCCCAAACCAGTCTCCTCTTCTTATTGGTGTCCTTTAGTAGTGGTTTCTTTGCAGCAATTCGACCATGAAGGCCTGATTCACGCAGTCTCCTCTGAACAGTTTATGTTGAGATGTGTCTGAAACATTTATTTGGGCTGCAATTTCTGAGGCTCGTAACTCTAATGAACGTATCCTCTGAAGCAGAGGTAACTCTGGGTCTTCCTTTCCTGTGGCGGTCCTCATGAGAGCCAGTTTCATCACAGCGCTTGATGGTTTTTGTGACTGCAATTGAAGAAACTTTAAAAGTTCTTGACATTTTCAAGATTGACTGACCTTCATGTCTTAAAGTAATGATGGACTGGCGTTTCTCTTTGCTTATTTGAGCTGTTCTTGCCATAATATGGACTTCTGTATACCACCCCTACCTTGTCACAACACAACTGATTGGCTCAAACATATTAAGAAGGAAAGAAATTCCACAAATTAACTTTTAACAAGGCACACCTGTTAATTGAAATGCATTCCAGATGACAACCTCATGAAGCTGGTTGAGAGAATGCCAAGAGCGTGTAAAGCTGTCATCAAGGCAAAGGGTGGCTACTTTGAAGAACCTCAAAATATAAAATATATTTTGATTTGTTTAACACTTTTTTGGTTACTACATGATTCCATATGTGTTATTTCATAGTTTTGATGTCTTCACTACTATTCTACAATGTAGAAAATAGTACAAATAAATAAGAACCATTGAATGAATAGGTGTGTCCAAACTTTTGACTGGTATTGGATATCTAGCGGAAGGAGGAAATAGTATGAATAAATGTATCAAAATAAAGTTTTTAAATGAAAGTATGTCAATCATTTGAATATGTTGGTAACACGTTGTATAAAAGTGATAATGCCTTCGAAGCCGGTGTTTGGAGGATATATTGGCATGGGTGCTAGTATCGGTGCCTCCTAAA